>NW_015635305.1:2116299-2118120 GCF_001515625.1 Sinocyclocheilus rhinocerous
TTTTGTTCGCGTACCCCCTCTGTCGCCTCACGTACCCCAGTTTGGGAACCACTGTTCTACATTAAATATTTAGCTAACAACAGTCTGTTACCTAGCAACCGTGTATGTTAACGTTAGCTCAGTCAACGTAGGCTAACGTTAACAGGTGTAGACAGAAAATATGATTATCCTGACCTGAGCTAATATACTGAATCAACCAACTCACGTCTCCTTTCTTTCTTTCTTTCTTTCTTTCTTTTCATCCTGTTGCTGCTTCTGGCGTTTCATCGCTGACTGTGCCGCAACCGCGATACCTGCTCATTAGAACTTTCAGTGAGCTAATTTTAGAGTGCGCACTCGACATTCCTGGACTCGGACGCGCGAGTCTGTGCCCTGCTCGGTCCTGCTCCTCCGTGGCGATGACGGCGTGCGGTTAAAAAAATCATAACAAACGAAGTTGAAAGTGGGGGGGACACAAACGTGATTTTGAAAAGTGGGGGGGACATGTCTCCCCTGTCCCCAGTGGAAATTACGCCCCTGACTTTATCAATTATTTCATTTCTCAAGCCTTTACATTTTTCTCTGCATTTGTTCTGTAATGTTGTTACAAACAAGACATGTAGCAAGAAATAATTGAAAATCTGAAAAAGATAACTAATGTTGTGGACATGAACTAGCAAGTCAGATTCACTATAGTCTCATGAATTTGTCATTAACTCTCTCTCTCTCTCTCTCTCTCTCTCTCTCTCTGTCAGTGGGGTAGCCTATATGCACCTTTAAGATACTAATATACCATTTAGGGGTAAATAAGGTACAAAGTTATACCTTAGGGTTTTGTACCTTTGTACCTTTTTTTCTGAAAGTGTGGTAACTGTGATGATGAATTTTTCTTGCTCTAAAATGAGCCATCCAGTCATATATTGTGTCCCCAAAAAGTATTTGAACACTATTTGGGCATTTAAGTCACACTTTAAAAAAAAAAAAGAATTTAATTCAATTACATACATAATATCAGACCAAGTTACATTTGCTATTTAGTAATTTTTTAAGTCACCACTGACTTAAGAGGAGGGTTACAAGCTCAGTGGAGATCACTGGAAAGACAAATATAGAAAATTGACCAATAATAATAAAAAAAAAACTTCATTTTGCCTTTCATTATAATTAAATAGACATAGTGAGAGACTATTCATGAGAATATTCTACATTTCCACACCTCACCAGTCCCCTCTTTCCACTGTTGCTAATATTAATTGGCTGGCTCAAGAAACATCCAGTGTTATAGCCTACTGTTAAATAAACCCGCAAGTTATAGTGAAATGGTAGCGTTGCCAGGTATTGAGAGGCCATTGGAGTCGACCTAGACGGTCAGAACAGACTTCAAAAGGGCAGAAGGTAGATCTATTTGTTTTCTGGTAGTAGTTAGATTATAGAATCACCTAAACTACACACTAAGTTACTTGCACTACCCGATCTCAAGTGCGTATCAATAGCACGAGTTTATGTTTCGATTTGGCGTAGCCTACTGTTTATACGCAATGGGTAGGATTAGGGTTGCGGGGTAGATGCGTATCATATGTATGCGAAAACTGCATATCATTTGCACTCCAACAAATTTCGTATCGTATGCACGCGGTAATATGCACGCCAAACACGTGAGTATCATATGCACGCCAAGGTCAATTTTTGCTTATCAATACTACGATTTTCTGTTTTTATTTGGCGTACTATTTATACGCATTTTCACAGGGGCGTAGATTACGCGGGGGACGCGGGGCACGTGTCCCCCCCACTTTTAATATCATGTAAATTCGTCCCCCGCACTTTTTCGGGCAAGTGTGT
>NW_015635305.1:2118189-2123858 GCF_001515625.1 Sinocyclocheilus rhinocerous
ATATAACATTTCTGTCCCCCTCACTTCTGAAATGATGGCTACACCCCTGCATTTTCATGAGACCGGGCTCACTTGCATGAGAAGTACTCTTTGCTTTTAAAACCTTAGCGACACTGTCATGCATGCAATACATTTCTTCGGAACACCCTAAAATAGCTCAGCTATAGACAAGCATAAAGCAGTGCCCACTGATTTATTGCAAAACTTAAAGGGGTCATATGATGTTGCTAAAAAGAACATTATTTTGTGTATTTGGTGTAATGAAATGTGTTTATGCAGTTTAAGGTAAAAAAACCACATTATTTTCCACATACTGTACATTATTGTTTCTCCTCTATGTCATCAGCCTGAATTTGCACCTCAATTATTCTATTCAATTCAAGTTTATTTGTATAGCGCTTTTCACGATACAAATCGTTGCAAAGCAGCTTTACAGAAAATCAGTTAATCAATTATCAGAAACGAATGTCCTGAGTCAGGTGTAATCAAATGACACAGCAGGATAGGGCACAAGGGTGTAAGCTTGGCACAGAGGAGTGAGTAGACAGCCCAAAGGCTTGGCACTAGCAGACAGGCATCAGAGATCAACACGTTAGCAAGGGCAGAGCACTTCTGACTATGGAGTGGTGGGGGTGTGTAGCGGGACTTTATCATGACCTAACCACACTGGCCCCGAAAAGTGAGATAACACTTAAAGCTGCAGTCCGTAAGTTTTGCCTCTTTGTCGCCATCTCTGTTTGAAAAACTGGAATTGCAGTTACTTGCGGAATTATCTTCCTTGCGTGGGTTGTACTCCAGCGTGGCTCCAGCGCGGATGAATCGAATGTTTTGAGGAGTATGTGTGGCAGTCAGTCACCTCACTGGTGTGAATCCTATACTTAGTAATCACAGATTCTAGCCTACATCTTGGAATATGTGACCCAAATAAGAATTTTCACCGGATTTTGGCATCTGAACAAGTAAGTAACAAGTCTGCCACGTTTGTTCTGACCAACTGAGGAAAAAAGCATTACAATAAATCGTACTACCGATGGTGATTTAATCTAAATGAGCTCATATCACATCAAACCGTGCAAATTATTATTATTGTTATACTTTATTCTCAAATGATTAATGTTAAAGGGGTGAATCGGGCTAAAGTAAGGCGATAGTTTTTAACACTGGCTGGTTATGTACTTGCTCAAATATTGATTTTGGATCATTTTTAACCAAAAAAAGTTACGGACTGCAGCTTTAAAGTCACCATGAAATCAAAATTGAAAATGGAATACTGTAGTGTTTATAAATAATTTATCAGTGCACTTCATAATTTTTTTTAAATTCATGTGCCCTCATAATCTTTAATCAAAAACGTTACCCGTGCGCGCTGTTAGGCATGTTTTGTGCCATTGATCGTCCTCGTCGTCGTCTTCCTCAATAAATAAAAAATGTCTTCATGCTAGGGTGTCGGCGGTGAATCCAGTGGAGAGAAATCCCCCCACAACTAACTGCAAACTGGCATTCAGATCTGCCTCCATTTTGTTAGCAACGCCCCAACTTCCAATGATCCAATTAATTCCCAAAGGACGAAATCAAGTCCCGCCCTCTCATTTCAGATGCCTTTCACTCGGATAGATGTCACAGTAGAGAAAAAAAGACAATCGCTACTTCCGTTTCATGCCGACTTTAAGTAGCATGTGTAAGTGCATGTGTGTGAGAGAGAGAGTAAAAATATGGTCTACAAGGTAGACGTGTATGTATGTGCGATATATCAGTTCAAAGAATTTTCAAAATAAAGATTGGCAACTGAGAATTGGTTCTTATTGAGAACAGGTTGCATTTAAAAAAATACAGTTGTGGTGTATTTTACAATCAGGTCCCATGCTCAATTGGATCTCCGGTATGCTAGGCTACTTGGAATTTTCCAACCCAATCTCATGAGAGCAGGAAGGTCCTCCTCTATACTTAATTTTCAGTTAGCAGATTGTACAAAAACCTACAAATTAGATTGTAAGAATTCATACAAATCAGTTACCAAAACATAAAACAGTTACAAATCACCATAAGTTGTTGTATTTTCAACCCATGATGGGTCAGTATTGTTCTCTTCCGCTCTTCCGCCACTGGCAATGAAATACCATACCAAACTGACCTTATAGTCAGGGTAGTGGCATTATTAATTTTGACAGGAATTCAATTCAATTCAATTCAAGTTTATTTGTATAGCGCTTTTCATGATACAAATCATTGCAAAGCAACTTTACAGCAAATTAAGTTTCTACAATATTTAGTGGTAGCTTATCAGTGGTGACTGTCAGTTAATGTACATATGGCAGAAATGTACGGAAAAATCAATTAAAGACGTAATCAAACAGACGATGAACACTATTAACAGCAATTATTATATGATGCAATCAAACTTATAGAAAAATGTGGTAGTTCTGTATGTTGTTTCAGGGTTGGCATCATCTGAGGTCCTCTGAGGGGATTGGAGGTCTGTGATCCGATCTTTATGAGTTTGGAAAGTGCGTTACTTCGGCAGCAAACTAGTACTAGAGCTCGCAGATGTCCTTTTAAAATTGAGCTTTCTGCACAATAAAACTATTGTAGATTGATATCACCGGGCCACAAATTTTATTCGCAAACTACTCCGACATTTTCGGTAAACACTGGAGCAACGGAAAAGTCTTTGTTTATCAGTCACTTATTTAATGTCAACTCAAGGCATTGCACTTTGAAGACTCGTTGTATGAATAAAAAATGTTGAATTGAATGCTGAATATTAGATTGCTATAGTTTATCTGTATGCTTGATTATACAGAGTATATTTTAATGTATAGTGACCTATGTAAATGCTTAATATAGTTGGTATTACTTTTGTAGTAATATTTTATATAAAACACTCAGAATAAAAATAATTACTAAACGCATACATGCTGGTAATTGGTTTTAATTAGGCAGTAGTCTTTTAAATGATTGTATAATTAGGTACCACTTGTTGTTTTTTAGTGCTCTTGGAAGACTTCCTGCAAGAGCTAAATAAATATAAGTATGCTTTTGACACACTTGGCTGTGTTCAGCTCCAAACAAAACATTGGCTTATCTTCAGTTCGCTCAACAAATGAGTTTTAACATATTTTTTGGAAAGTTAAAAATACAGTAGTATTTTTGCCATTAAGGTTTTTTTTTGTGTCTTTTTTTGGAGAAAATCAAATGAAATGCTCCAAGTTGCACGCTATCATTAGGAGAATTTCAGATAATTTCGGGCCTTTTGCTGATTTGTGAGCTGTGTTAAGCCCCAAGCACATTTTTTCTTATCTTGTTGCTCTGCAGATTTCTAAATATAGCATTGGTTTGGATGAAATTTATGCATTCAAAGTTCTGCCAGTTTCCATTTTGAGACTCTCTTCCATGTGTCTCACGGTTAAGCTGCTGTATATCAAAACAGTATGTTTAAAAACTCTGTTAGGTTTTAGGTTAAGACCTACGTAGGTTTGAAAAACTAATAACAAGCACTGCATGGAAAGTTACAAATGAACAGACTGTTGGCTCTCTCTGTAATAATCTGTGGCTTCAATCAGCCTTTTAATTCGTATTACACTCTAGGCCTCTTTCAGAAAAAAATCCTCTTTTTGTACTGAATTTAATTCCTGTTTGTTATTTAAAAAGTTGCTTGGCAAAATTTTCTTTATCAGCAATTAAAATCTGTAAGATATGCTTGGCTTGTTCCCAGGTAATACGAAAAGAACATATTTGGAGTGTGTTGCATCTTTGTGTCTTGTCACAGCATAGTATTCAGCAGTAGACAAGTCAACACCTGGGGGTGTATGTATGCCACCTTTTTATTAAAACCGAAAATAAAAGATTGAGTAATATCGTGAAACCAGTTTGTGCGAGATTTTAAGGGCAGATTGAACATAAACAAGTTGTGTAATTGCTAAGTTGGCCCCCTTCTTGTTTCTCTTAGACTTGTAGTGAATCACTGTAGGGAAGAGTGGAACTATTTTAGGGCCTCAGTTCAGCCTCGTCAAGACTGGAAATCAGCTCAGAGCCCGGCTCATCTTGGAACATTTATTAATTCAAAGTTCAGCTTCTATCTTACTGTGGGGTTGAAAAGTCTGATACTGGCTATATTGTACTTTTTTGATTGAATACATTTTTCTCTATTACAAATTATAATCCCAGTGTAACAATTTGGAGTGAAAAATTCATAAAAAATGAAAAAGATGTTTTAGTGTTTGTTTTGTTTGTCACCCTTTTGCTGCAATGTCAGCACCACACAAACTGTGTGAAATCCCTAAGTAAAACCTGATGATCATATTTTCAAGCTTGATCTGAGAATGATCCAAAGAGCATCTTGTTCTTAAATGGAAACGAGGACATCTGACCTTTTGTACAGAGGAGTTCACTTGCTCAGTATCACAAATTTCCTTGTTTGATTATTGACTTAGATATAATGCAGAATCTTTCTAAGTTTCTTTTATTCAGATTGTCAAAATATTTCTTCATATGACAGTTTTCTGTATCAAAAGAATTCATTTATTTTATTAACCTTGTTTACTTCCAAAATTATATTTTGAATCCCAGATTTGCAATATTGTTTTGCAATATTTTGCACCCCTCTGACTGTATATAATTATTAATAATAAACTATCCTTATTGGTTTACACATTTAGCTTTTTTCATGTTTAATTGCTTTCTTGCGCTTGCAATGCTAAATTAAAAATGTAGTGTATAAATTTACTCTTAATTGTCCAATGCCGTCTGTATGTCTAGTTTTACTATCTATCGTATTTGCTGTCAGTCAGCTAGTCTGTAAGTTTTTATTTGGGCAAACGGATAGTACAGCTGTCACTCTTAACATTCTTCTGTCAGTCGTGTGTCTTTACAGACACGGACAGCACATGACAACATAATTTATACCTCTGCAGACTAGAATCCGAAACCGTTTGACTGAATCACCTGCTTGGTTACATTGCTAATATCCAAAAACAAGTCATCTATAATTTTGTAATTGCTATGTTCAACCTTGTCAAGTCTTGGCTGACATGGCATGACCATTGAAGCTGTGAGAAATCATTTTGAATGTATTTGCCACACGCTTTGTCCACGTTACTCCATGCTTTCTCAGATCTTGCGGCTCATTGTGCTTCCTGATTGTACACATTGTCAGTTTCTATTACGATCACCTCATTCAAACCAAAGATTAAAAGCTTCCCCTTAAGAGCCTGTTATTTGTTCTGTTTTAAAGTTCGTCATAGCTCTTCAGGTGGTTTTATTGTCCCACAAGGAGGTTACTAATAATTCATATACTGCTGCTGTATCATTGTGAGTGGTTTACAGGATATTGGTTAACAATAATTCTGATTGTGTCACGATCATTTAATCTTCTGTATATTTATTTCATTGTTTGCATTCAGTGCTTATATTCATTATTACTTTGAAATGATTAAGAATGTGTTACTGGTTCAGCTATATTCATGCTATTATGAAGTTGACACAGAATGTTAATTTTTAAAGCACATTTATGGGTCATTTTGTCCAAACAATAGTTTGTCAAATCCCAACCTTTGAGTTATTGTGATTTCACATGCAGTTTGTCTCTCACGAGTTTTAAAATAGATTCAGCTAGTTGCAGACTAAAATCAGAACTTGTTCCGCTCATGCAAATTCTTGTGCAACAACTGTTA
>NW_015635305.1:2124086-2139670 GCF_001515625.1 Sinocyclocheilus rhinocerous
TCTGAGGGGTTGGAATCATCTCTGTGTTCTGGATCCAGACTGAAGCTTGTGTAAATCCTACATCCCGTGGCAAAAACAGAGAAACAAATAGAGACATAATTAGCGTAGCTGCTGTTCCCAAAACTAACCCAAACTAAAGAATAATAATGTGCATTTGATCAGATATAACTGCAGTACAAGATTATGAGGTGCATTATTTGAATGCTTGGCCAAAGAGATGTGTATTTAATCTAGATTTAAACAGAGAGAGTGTGTCTGAACCCTGAACGTTATGAATGAAATGAAAACGATGCTGTAGGGTTTAGAAGTAAAGTGTGTTCAATGGACTGAATTGTTGTTTAACAACATGCCGATTGTTCAGCTGATGAAACATATTTCCACAAGATTTTCTGTCGACAAAAACTTAATAAAACAAAACATGAAAGTTGATTGTGAGATTTGAACATGATCTACAGTACAGTATACCTGTATAGCTCAAGTAGTTATAGAGACTGTTAGTCTATATCTCACAGCCTCATTTTCAGTATATAGCATAAAATTCAATATGGCCATTCCTGAACTATTAACTCTTATGAACAGGTTCTTTTTCGTTTGTTTTATTGAAACTAATTGAATAAATCACTTGAATGAGTCTGTTCTTTAGTGAATCAGACTGTAACTATACTGACTGGTCATTCTAAAGACACACGTTATGCATTTTGTCAGCAGATCATTTGATCAATGGAATTGCATTTACCCCAAATGTTCCTTATAAAAAGAAACAATAACGGAACTGATAAGGAAATGGAACCACTGAGAAGAACCAAATTCAGAATCATTTAATTCTTTATGATTCCCATATTCAGAATTTCAGTTCAAACAACAAACGCAAAGTATGTTCTCAGGCTTGAATGCAGCACTCCCTTTGAACTTAATGTTTTAGTTAGATATTTAGTTATATAACCACTTCATGATTATGTCAACTAATAATGTTTGCAGAGCAGCAAGGTCTTACCAGGGAGTTCCTGGTAAGTTTTTCACAGAGTGTTCAGACCTGGTTTCATATGTCAAGTTTTAAAGTCAATATGTTTTGAACTGTATCACATGGGAAACCGGTGACTTCATGGTGCACTCAAACATACACTTAAGATTTAGATTCAGAGCAGTTACATGTGTTCATCCATAACAGACTTCAGTGTTGTAGGCATTAGGTTTTGTTGACATTTCTGAATTTGTCCTAAATGCAGCGCTAGTTGTTGAATCAGGAACAGGACTTTGACATAGCAGTGTAAGCAATTTTTTCTTGTCTCAATAGTGTGTGCAAAGATGTTTGTTATTTTTTCTTATCAGTGTGCTTGTGCAAACCTTCACTCACTGGCTAAATACATAACAACGCTGTACAAATTTTGCCTCAAAGGATGTAGAATTAGCCAATTTTTTAGCATATTAAAAATTAAAAAAACAATGACAGCTCCAGTGAACTGGCTTCATGCCACAACAGAGACATATCAGTTACATAATTACCATGAGCAAACAGAGTATGTGGGTTATTTTCTTCTCTATGTGTGTGTACTTGTGTATGTGTGTGTGTTTGTATGCTCCAGCTGTGCTGTCACTCAAGGAAACCCACTACACTCATAACACACATTGGCCTTTGCCTTCTGAGAGGATCTAAATTTGCTGAGCCGAGCAGAAATTTAACCTAGTCATAATTACATGCACATTAAAACACAAAGCTGACCCCAACCCACAAGACTGTAGACTTCCCATCAAATTTAATACACAAAACACAAGCAAATATAAATTATGTCAGCACTGATACACATGAAGTCAGATTTTAACTTTGGCATATTAACAGTCAGTGTTCACTATTCCAGACACCACAGTCACAAGATCCTAGAGGCCATGACATCGGCATGCCCTGGAAATAGAACTCCTATACAGAGAATTCTCCTCTTGACCAAGTTTAGGATACTGGGTTGATGGACCATGTGGCCTCCAGATGGGCACTCAGGCCTGGACAGCATGATCAGAGGTGAACAAAAGCAGAAATCTAAATGGAGCAGAAAGACAAATACGGCAGTCTGTTCATTTAGTCTTTCCAGACAGTTAATGAGGATGGACACTTAATGAAAATGGTCAAATGAAGTGTAAACAATAAGAACTGTAGGAGGTGGGCTTTAATGGTAGACTGCTGTCATATATCATATACTCTCTGAGATATGTCTTAAAAACACCAAAGCTCAGTGCCCTTAACGCACACTTAACCCACATTATAAGTTAAGGATAAGTGTATCCCATCATGCATCATAAACGTTCCGCTGTAAATTAAATTATTTAGATATTACATATAATTTGGTAGTAAAAGTGTTGTGCATTTTATTGCAAAGATGAGTATATCTGTATTTTGTTCACTATTGCAAATAATGTTTGTAATTTAATTAGAAGTGTGTCTTCTTATAGGGACTACGAACATACATTTAGAAGTTTCTTTTAAAAATACAAAGTACTGAAAATCAAAATAAAGCTCTGTAAACACTTGGATTTTTACACCGTAAGCTGTGTTCAATTCGGAAATCATAAGTTCTACACACACTTGCGGTTTTTACGCTCACTTGAACACATGAGCCAAATACAGGAAATCTATTAGTTCTGGCCAATCATAACTAGATTTGAATCATTGTAGCTTGTATTACCATCTTGTTTACTAAGCTGTTTAAAAGAAATATGATGCAATAAATCATGTTGCTGGTCTGAATTGACCACTCCTTTACCTAAATTATGATGAAGCATTTCCGCAGTAAAACGTCATTAATCTAGCCATTTTTATATAAATAATAGACCTAATAATAATGCACATTTATAACGCTATTTGTTAGCCTGCCATTTTTAATTCAGCTGCTGATGAAGTGACTGCAGACACATTTGACTTCTTGAATATCAGATTGTTTATTTTGTAGATGGAGCGAATGGGCATGCAAATACAAAATTTGCTATGGTCTCCTCTTCTCCCGTGTAGGCTACTTCTACAGATGTTTACAGTTCTATAGTTTACTTCCACGTTCCAAACCTGGACACGTGAATAGGGTTCATTCAAAGCAACAGTCTGGGATGTGTGATATTGCTTTCATCTTAGCAAGCATTAAAAACCTGAGAGCACGCATTTACAATCTGTGAGAAACAATTTGAGAAAACTCAGGGGATTGAAGCAGAAGGTTTTTCACCTGAACTATATTAACATTCTGCTGACCCAAACTCCACTGACCCTCAAATTTCTGAGGAAAACTCTCACCTGTTGTGGAGGTTAGGAAATAAACGTGCGATGTTAATCATCTTGAGTGGGCATGATATGAAGAAGTCAGGGCAGCGTTAGCTGTATTCGTCCCTGTTTCCATGGCGACCCCAAAGTGCTGCTAGGAGGTGTGACGCTGCTAGGAGTGTGGCATGTGCCAAAGCCTACTGCTTATCCCTCGTTCGCTAAGTTTCTATTCATAGTGCTCAGTGGTGAGCCACGCTGAGGATGGGCATGTGGTGGGTACAGTTGGGCTGCACAGCCCAGCCCAGATCAGACAGTCTCATGCTGATTTTAGAGAAATGCAGGGTAGAGCGTGAGGGGGGCTGGCAGAGCGCAGGTGTGTGGATGGGCTGCCTGCAAAACCTCAATTCTCAGTAGTTCAGTTCAACGTAACACCTGCTATCCAACAGCGATGGGCTTTAGTGACACAGTTTTCCCCAGATAAAAACTATTAGGACCATTTTAAAAGAAGAATGTTCATTTTAGTCATGAACAAGTTGATTTATTTCATTTTGACTTTCGTGATTTTCATTTCAATTTCATTTTGCTTTTATTGAAGAAAGGTTTATGCCCACCTATATAATTCAATCCATATATACCTCAACATAATTTATTGCAATTTGATTTTTTTATTGTTGATTTTGTCTTGTTATTAAATTGTTCAAATTTCAGATTCAAATTGTATTTGTCACACACACACACATAATATGATACAGTGGAATGATTTTTCGACTCTCTGCACAGAGAATGAAATTAATATAAGAAAAACGGAAATAAAATTGGAACATTTCAGTTCAAGTCAGAATATAAATGACATCAATTACCATAAATCAGAAATAGATTTTACAACACAACAATGTAAAGAGAGAGAGAGAATTATTATTTATTATTATTATATTATTATTCATATTTTATTATTATATTTATTTTTTAACAATGTCTTAACCATTTTCTTATTTCTTTAAAAAAAAAAAGTGTTTATGTACTTATTTTCTTATTGATTTACAGATTCTTGTTTTGTTTATGTAATATATAATCATTATTTGTTATTTTGTTCATGTAATGGTCAATGCTTTGGCAATACTGTACAAGTCATGCCAGTAAAGCTCACTTGAATTGAATTGAGAAAGAGAGAGTAATGTAACAGGTATATGTTACATATATAATTAAAGTATGTAACAGGTACCGTAAGTTACTTGTATATTTGTGGTAGGTATATTATTTGTATTATTTTTAGTATTTGTAATAAGTAATACAGTATAATACATTTTAAAAATATAAAACAATAAAATATTTGTATAATTTAATCTGTATTAACATTTTTATTATTTATGTCATGAAACAAAATATAATTATTCCTAATTATTTGTTAGCTCTCATATCCTTACCTACAAAAGCTTCCATGTATTTACGGCTCAGTGATCTCAATTCTGCAATTGGACCCAAAAGTGTTCTCACACAGTGAGAAGAGCTCAACTAGTCTGCCACTGGACAGTTTTTTTTTGGGGGGGGGGCAGAGGGGTTGAGCCTGGGGACAGAATCTATGTAAATAACAGCTTTTGTGGGTGATTGTTCAAGCTCAATTGGCACCTCTGTAATGGGCTTTTGTAAAGTGGATCAGTGAGGAGAATGTCACGGCTCTATGCCACAGAAAACAAGCCATTGTAGGCTCTGCCTGTTCAGTGCCAGGGTCATGGAGAGTTGCTGAGAGACATTGATCTGGCCAGGCTTAACCCTTAGTCTTTCATGTGTCTATGGCTTTGGCCAGCATTGGCTTTGTTAGAATCAGCCCAAGGTCTTTCCAACCCAATTATCAGCACTTTACCCCCCTGAGAGAAGGGAGAGAGGCAGTGGACTGCACTGAAGCCACCTTTATTCCCCATTGTGCCCACTGGTACATCAATAGTGTCGGGTAGAAGCCTGAGCAAAAAAAACTGCTGGGAAAGACACTTTGGAATAAAAACCCTGGGGGAATCAGCAACAGCTTGTTGTTGTATTGTAGGCTGCCTGTACACAGAAAAGTCCCTAAACAGGCTGTTTCACAAGTTCACAGTGCAATAAAAGTGTGCTTGTGTGTTGTTTATGAAATCTAGACTTAGAAACACCAAAAGTGTCATTTGATTGCGTGGAAACTATGAATCAAGTACAATACTTAATTATTTCTAGATAATAAGAGGAAGATAGATTTTTCAAATGCTTCAGGGACACTTCATATCTTAACTGAGAGGGACAAGTCTGGACACATCCTACTGGCCTACTTCAGAAGACACTTTGTGGAACAGAGTGGCAAGCATGAGGGAGCTTTTTTCTTGGAGCAGATCCCAGGATATCTGAAAACCCTGGTGAAATCGCCAATTGCCACAAGGTTAAATAAACTAGGTCATTTAGTTTGGACAGCAGGTTATTTAAATAACCCCACCTGAAAATACCTCTTGGTCTATATACATTCATCCTAACTCCATTTGCACCAAGCTCAAAGCGGTGGGTGAAAATATTCTGAACTTCAAATTTGTAAAAATGACAATTTATTTTTACCATGGTATTCTTTTAGTGCTAAGCTAAATAATTAAATAAATTACCTGTAACCAATATACCAACATTGGTTACCAACATTCTTCATTAAAAAGGGTTATTTTGCAAATTGCAAAAAACTGTCCTAACTAATAATACATGGGTGTTAACTTGAATAGCCTGATATGTTTCTACCACGCTGTTCACCTGTCATTCAGCCTCAGCAATAACAGTGTGTGACATAGTTATTCAGAAAAACTCAAAGGATGTTACAAGAAGGAATATCACTTCTCAGAAAGAGTCTCTAAGATCATTGAACAGTAAACAGCATCACCTAATGATGCTCAATCATTATGGAACAGTCTACTGTTTTGTAAACAGAAAAAAATTCTCGCTTTGTCAGTGCTATGGCATAGAATCCTTCACTGAATAATAACAATAATAATAAAGGCATATTTTTAGGACTTTCTGATCTATTTGTTATTAGCATGATTGTTTTGTTATTCTTTTTACAAATCTTTATTACAAATGTAAACATTCTGGTTTCTGGCTTTATTTTATTTTTTTTATCTTTATCATGTTTTTTTTTTTATCTGTATCAATTCTATTGTAGAGAAAGTTCCCAATTTTAATTTTACTTTCACTTTTTTATTATTAATATGGGCCACAGTTTAACATTTTAATATTGATGAGCAA
Organism: Sinocyclocheilus rhinocerous; assembly: GCF_001515625.1. Lineage (NCBI taxonomy): Eukaryota > Metazoa > Chordata > Actinopteri > Cypriniformes > Cyprinidae > Sinocyclocheilus > Sinocyclocheilus rhinocerous. Next base: position 2,130,568 of record NW_015635305.1, read on the forward strand.
ATATTTTCCCAAGAGTGTTTATTTAAGTTTAAGTTTTGCTTAAGAATGGATCAGTCTCATCACATGTGGGATTCTGTTCTCTGAAATTTGCTGAAATGTTCTAGAATAACAAACCCTTCTGAATGTGCCCCAGGTGTGTCTGTAATGAGATGGAGCTGCATGCGTGTCACTGATGCAGGCCATATGTGAAGCGCTCTGACAGGTCCAGCAGAGGTGAACCGACTGCACAGCGGAGCACGGTTAAAATGCTTTATGCTCACCAGTGAGTGTGTCCCCTGTGGGTCTGTACTATGTCAGTACTTGTTTAGCAAAACATAAAACTTTGTGTGAAAGATAACAAAGAGACAATTAGCTACTCGTAACTATCCATGATATACACTCTTAAAAATAAAGGTTCTTTATTGGCATCAATGGTTATATGAAGAACCTTGAACATCCATGGAACCTTTAAAATGCGGAAAAGGTTCTTTATAGTCGAAAAGGGTTCTTTAGATTTTTTCAAATGTCCTTCAAAGTGGTTCTTTTAGGAACGGTTCACTGAAAGGTTCTTTTGGGAACCAAAAATAGGTTAGCATAGGCCTACTCAACAGGCGGCCCGTCTGCATTAATTTTGTGGCCTGCGTCATGCTGAAGATTAATGTATTTTTATTACAATTTGCGCTCAAAATATTAGGCAGTTTGATTTTTATTAAATGTATACAATCTCAGTAGTAAAAGCTGCTCGATCTCTGCAAGCGCTGTAACTAACGTGCAATTAAAAAGCAACACGCGGCATGCCCCATACAACTTAAAAAGCGTTGTCCAACAAAAGATTTTACTCCACAACATCAGTCGAGTGTTTGAAATAACTTCATTTTGTGAGCTGATGTGCGGTTTTTGTCACAGAACAAGGCAGATAATATATTCTATATGGTAATATGTCGATTAGCATTGGATTATAAATATACTTTATGGACCTTTTTCACATTTCCGGGTTTCTCAGCAGCGGAAGTCGTCATAGTTGGGTTAACTTGAAGAGCAGTGAATGGGAGAGTACCACAAATATATTTTTTGCATTCCCATTTGCTCAAATAGCAAAAGAAAAACTCGACGATAGTGTTTTCATGACTTTCAATAAAAGGAAAAAAATTGAGAGAGACTGATAATGGGTGCCAGAAGAGAGAAAGATGTCAAATTTACCATCCCTCCCATAGACGCTGCATTTAGAAACACCCTCGCATTAGCGTTAACTGTTTTTTTTTTTGTAATTTGATGCAAAGGTGATATAATACAAAGAATAGTGTTATAAATGTACATACATTTAAAAAAAAAAATACAAATATGAAAAACTTTCGAGGATTTACGATGCTGATGACCGTTAAACGCGTCATCACAGTCTTGTGAAAAGGGTCCATTATTTTAGGCTACCTATCAGAGATGGCTTGAGAACACCGCTAAACCATATATTGTCGCGACGTATGTTTACTGTCATATACTGTTGGATATTTAAATAAATAGCCAGATAGCGAACAGATTCAATCACCCACGCAATCTTGTTCATAAATGACAGGATTCATATGTATTAAAGCCTTGAATCACACTGTAACATTCAAATCTGCGCTGCGCTGCCGCTGATCCAGAGCAGTTTACGTAGGCTATATGAAACAAACATCTTTACAAAGTCTTTTGTATCGTTATTTCTGTGTTACAAACATTCAAATAATCACAGAAGTACTGGAATAAAAGTTTATAGTTCGGATATAAACACTGCAGAAGCGATCAAAATAGAATAAATCACCATTTTGAAAGTGAGGATGCTTCAAAAGTGAAAAGTGAAAAGTGACGTGACATGATACAAGTAAAAGATTGTATCAATTACAACCTAATGCCAGCAGGTGGAGACAAGTGACTTAAAATGAGATTCGTTCAAAAAAACGTTGATTCATTCAGGAATGAAACAAGTGAAGTCATGAAGTTCTGAGTTATTAATAATTAGTTAAACTTTTTTTATCAATTCGTTGAATATTGTATTCTATAAATAGACTGCAGCGATTTTTAGTAGAAACTCTGGTAAATTACATGTTATTTTGTTTAGTTGTCTGTTTTTTTTTTTTTCAGAATCATGGAGGGAGAATAGTGATATCTATTTTAAAAATAAAATATTGATACAATATAGTTAATATAAATATGAGAAATAGGCTAATACTTCTTTCTAAAGAAATTTGTGAACTATATTTGCTCTAGAATGTTTTTAGTTTTAGCATTTTGAGTTTGTTCAATACTCTGAGTATGAATGCAAATTTTTTGCATCAATATAGCAAAAACTTTTTACACTTAATATATATATATATATATATATATTCATGCTCAGTGTTATTTTAAATAGGACAAGGACAAGCAAGACTTAGATAAGTAATAAACTGTATTTCTAAATCAGTAAATCTGCAAATATTGTCTTAAATAAAGTCTGATGATGCAAATTGTAATGTGTGGCCCTTCACATTTGATGTAGTTTAAATGCGGCCCGCTTGGCCTCTGAACTTGAGTACCCCTGTTCTATGGCATCACTGCAAAAACACCCTTTTGGAAACGTTATTTTTAAGAGTGTATGCTGAAAAGCAGGTAGTGTTCACTATTTTCTGTAAAAAAGAAAAAAGAAAAAGTGATTTATTGCACAATGATTGCCTTATAATAGAACACTGCCTCTCCTTTGCTAAATGATCGGAGACATTGTGACTAGTCAGCAGACTGAATTGGGAAGTGTTGCAAGCCATTGAAATACTTTTTGTGTATTACATTAAGTTAAACCATCAATTTCCAAAAACAAACATACCACTAAAATTAGAGTGAAATTAAAAATCCCTAGTAATATTTTGTTTATCCTCGTTTTCATATTTTGATAACAATATTTATATTTTAAATATTTACATTCCTTTTATTTATTTTGATCTGGCAGTGGCACTGTAAATATTTAGCCTACTGTAATGCATTCCTTGAGAGGAAGTCACTGATTATATGGAAATAAATTCATTGACGGTAATATTTACCTTATGTGTGTTATTAATAGCATTTACTTAATCCCAATATTGTGAACCCAAATTAGCTCATAGCTAAATTTAACCATTCATATCTAGCCATGTTTAGAACACAGAAATGGCCGTGTTAGCAAACACAATCGTTTGCACACATATGACTTGCACAATTTCAGCCTTTGAGCGGCGAGCGAACACGCGCCGTGGACTGTCCACGAGCTCCAGTGCGAGCTGTTAGGCAGAATCGCTCGCGCTCCACTTTATGAATGGATGTGAGTGGCGCTGTAGTGTCAGCGTCATTGTCGTCACGCTGTTAATAGGCGCGGGCGTTCGTCAGTGGACTTGACAGGACAGCAAGTGGACAGCATATGACAGCAGCCAGAGCGAGACAGAGTCGGGCATTAGGGGCAAAAGGCGACTGGACGCGATTCGGTGAGCACGCCACTGTGACAGACAGACAGAGGCAGTTCACATGTTACAGGGTGGGAGGATGGGTTAGGGGAGACAAAGGAATCGCAGGCATGTAGTTTTTTGACCGCCCGTAGACAACTTGGACACGTTTGCGCGGACTGAATAATAAAAAGTTACATTCCCTGTTATCACGCTGAGGGACTTTTTGATTCGCGCGATTCATTTGACCCTCAGACCAGCTGAGAGACCTGCTTCGTTTAGACATATTTGGGGTTTGTGGTTACGTCGCTCTCTGGATATCCCGAACTGCATTCCTTCAGAGTTGTGGCAAAGTAGAAAGATAATCGTGCCCGTCTCTTTTCAAAGGCGTGACAAACTCAAAAGGGCGAGACAGAAAACTCGCATCAGCACCACGCCAGCACACTTCGTCTGGTCTGTTTGGAAGAGACTCCGAACCGAACAGAACTGTTGGCCTGTATCTAGGCTACTGTCCCTCCCAAGAATTTTGGGCTGTCCCAGCTCGATGACTAACTCCTTTTTCTTTTATCTTTATGGAAGGACACAAAACTGTATGCTTTTGTAGAAGGCAGTGAGCACTTTACTGACGCGCGTAACCCGAACGATTCACAAGGCGAAATCACAAGGTAGGTATTTTTAACAAAAACTTTAACTTTGATATAATATTTAATGTTTTGTTGTCTGTACTGATTGTGATTTGCAGAGTTTTTCTCAGTTTTTAAAACGCAATCCCTTGTTTTTGAGAAGTCAATATGAAGTTGACAATACTAAATCTCACTTTAGTTTGCTGTGAAACATTGCTATAAAATAGTACTAAAATTCTGTTTAATTGTTGCCTTTAAATTTAAGTGAAATCAAAGTGGGACCAAAGTGACACCCTGTGACTGCAGTGATAACCTACTGTTTATTGCACTTTTTCAACCCCTCTCAGTGGTTCTTCACTGAAAAATAAATAAATTCCAAAAACACAACAGAAATTAAGTTAATGAGTAGAATTAAAATCTTCCAAACATAATGATGAAGGTTTATGCCTACGTAGATAACATTCACTAGGCGCATTCTTGTCAAAAATATCACAGGCGCACATGATGCCCACGAAGTAGGCAGCTCAGTCGGTTTTGAGATACAGCCAGTGTTTGTTTTGTAAACACACACACAACAAATCTGTGTGTGTCACTGGTGTAAATTATATGGGTTCAGGATTCCACTACACCCAGGATGTTTAACCAGGGATCCCTAAGATACTCAAGGGGTTCAGTAGGTCATGACATTATGACAGCCCAGCTATTTCTAATTTTTTTCTTTCCAACCATCAGTTAAACGTTATACTGTAGTTAAAGATTTTAATCAAATTTATTGCAAAATAACATCTAGTTTTGTTATTCCTGAGTCCATGGGTTAGATAAGAGTCTTGCTGAAAGTTCCTGCCACCGCTAAGATTGAAAACTCCTGTGCTTCAGCAACACGTATTGCACGTTTACAGTTACAGTAATCTCAGTCCTTCCCTTCATAATTGATGTGCATAGCACTTTGTAATGAATTTATATTGGCTCCACATCTCTCCACGTAAATTTTGAAGAATTCGCTCAGCTGAGTAAACACTGACTGTCTGGTCATAATCCACACCGCACCCTCACTGCTCTATTGTATTAACAATGAATCAGAGTAGCAAGAATAAATGCACGATAATTGCTAATATACATAGTTATTGTGAGAAACACCCACCAATGATATTTGCAGTTCGATAATAATACCAGTTACAAAAGAAAATTCTGTGTTATTTCTCTTTGATTTGTGGATTAATCAGTGACTTTTTATGCTATGATGCATATCTACGAGTTAATGGAACTTGCTGTGTCAAATGTTTAAACTCAGATTTGTATCTATAGGTTTAAGGCTGATTGTGTTATTTGGACAATGCAAACCTGACAAACAATGAGAACCGTAAATACATTATTACTGGCAGTTAAAGACAGTTAAGGAACACAATAGCATGTTTTACATCCATTTGTTATCTGTCATGGAACTAAAACCGCAGTTTTTTTGGGTGAGGCAGACTGTGGAATATATTACCGCCCTGTCTTTCTTTTCTCTATTTCTCTATGGTTCTTTCTCTCTCTACTCCATCTCCAAGAGATTGTTGTTGGTGACTTGAGCTTTCCAGCATGCTTGCACTCCAAACATTCCAGACCTCTCGAGCACCAAGGAGCTGGCCAGCTCCACACAGCTGGGAGCTATATAAGACCCGGGGCAGTGTATTGAGCAACATCTTTAACTTGGTCTTGGGCTCCCTATGGCCTGATACAAGATGGGGGAGGGGGCGTTCCGCATTCCACTTTCTCTACCAGGGCAAAGCGCCATCCAGATTCCAGTAGGAATACATAGAGAGGTCGAAATTCCAGTGTGCAGATAGAGGGACGTGTCACAACACATGACAGGATCAGTGAAGCATGCACACGGAACACATGGGAAGAATTCTGTATGCTAAATGCACGCATGACATCACATGTAGACAAGTGCTGTTCATTTTTGGCGCCTGTTAGCAGCTGACCTCTGCATACACGCATATACAAACATGGGGAAAAACAAACATGCATCTTTTCCTCAAAGCACATGATGTCGGTCTGTGCTGGAGCAATGCAGTTTAGAGAGACGGTCATTGTACAGTGTTCTGTCTCCCTCTGTGTTTTTGGCTGCTCTCGCAGTTGTTTTTGAAAGCGGAGAGTCTGTGTGCAAAGAAAGTTGAGGCCAGGACAGCAGGCCGATAGCGAGAGAAAAGAGTGGGAGAGGGAACGGGAGGAGAAAGAAGAGAGTAGATCCTTGGGAAGACTCACAAGGGGTTTTGGGGAAAAGGATCTCGGATGAAGAAGGCGCTGCTGCATACAAAAAGACAAAGAGAGAGTTTGAAAAGCAGAGTGAGAATGAGTTACAGCAAAATAGCTTCTTGTATGTCATATAACAGTGATTATGAGACAGTATGGAAGGTAGAAAAAGGATGAATTTTATAAAAACAAGCTGTAAACTAGTTCTATTGTGACAACTCTCGGAAGATTTTAGCATGGTAATGGATATGACAATGTTACTGTATTTGTTCTTGGCGGACTAGATCTGATATGCTGCTGCTGCTGTTGGTTATGTTGGCTACACATTGCTGTAGTTGTAGATTATTGCTGCTGCTGCTGCTGCAAGCAAGTACAGGAACTTAATACTGCCAATGCATACGGCGATACAGTGCTGGGAGCATTTAAGACATACTGCTGCTGCACAAATAGCATATAAAATAACCCCTAGCAGGCCTATACAGGTGGAGCTGGGGAAGGTGGAGGGTTTCAGAGGAACTCTGAAAGAATGCTGTGGAATGCTCTAGTGAATGCTAACCAGCCATTTAAATGTAAAGCAGTAAGCTGATTGGCTGTGTAGGCAACATGAACCAATCAGCTTGTGCCAAGTATTTAATGCTGTGAATATCATCAATTTGCATTAATGACCCATCATCCTGAGCCATCTAGAGTTTCATGACAGAACTTGGCATTAATGCAAGTATTGTAAGTGTTAATGTAATTAAAGATAAATGTAAGTGAACTTTTTGAATAGTCTCACATAGCAAGACTTTAAAATTCTGGTGGTCCTTATTGTACCTTATTCTGGAGAAGAACTACCCAAAGAGACCATCTGACATGCACAGTGACCAGCCACAGTTTTTGTGTGGGGTTGTCTATTTATGTATTTGGCAGATACTTTTTTTATACAAAGCAACCTATATTGCATTCATATTTCATTAATTCATGCATCCCCTGGAATCAAACCCATGCACCATGCTCTACTGTTTGATCGACAAGAGCACTGAAATACATTGTCAAAATAATGAATTTAAATAGTGGTGCAGCAGATTGTACAGAAAATACTCTGAAAATAGAAGAAGAAGTGTTTAGAATTTAAATAAAAATATTTTTTTTCTTCAATCCAGTACTGATTCTTTCACAGACAAATATCAGCAAACAAGTATAATATCCAATTCTGCTCATGCATCAGGTTTACTTATTATTACGTGCCTCAAGCAAAACTTAAATGATAAAAATCAGGGAGAGCGCCAGCCATTTGGAACAGGTGATTTTAGGCAGTGCTTGCAATTTTTGTGAGTTATATGCATCAGACTCTCAGTCAATAGCCTGTGTGCAGCATGCAGCCTGAAGTTGAGACTAGTTATTGAGAAACTTTGCTAAAAGTCATATACCCCTTCTCACCCCTTTTCTATCTTTTTTTTTTACTTATGGTTTCACTCTGTCACACTTGTCCCTGTCTGAGCAAATAGAGTGATACAGAAGCCTACATGGATGTATTGCTAATAAGAGATTCACACTTGCCAGTTAAAAAATGAAGTCAATAAATTAATAATTCAATTAATAATTTATAATAGTAAAAGTTTATTTGTAATTTAAAAATTATTACAAAATGATAAAATTGTACCTCATTGCTTTGGTTGTAAAAGCTTTAGTGGTATGAACATGTTTCATGCACACAGACACAGGCAGTACATGAGTGACATTGCTGAGAGACGTGAGGACAGGCAAGTGTTATGCTGAAATTGTCCAGTGATAAAGTACACTGCCCCCCCCACCTTTCCTCACCCTGTCACCTCCCTGTCCTAGTCCAGGTTCCCTCTCCTACTCCCCGTCAGTCTGTTCATGTGTGTTTGCTTCAAGATCAATGGAGACTGCAGATAGGGTTGCACATTGCACAACTATTGACACACTTTTTGGGAGCATGAACTCAGTCACCTAAGACTGCTTGTCACTACAGGAGTCATTGACTTCTGAAGTTAGATGAAGTTTTTCATCTGACGGTATTGTTTTGAAGTTTTTCCCCCATACAATGACGGACAATTTAAAAGAATAACTTTTGGTAATTGTCTCATTATTAATGCTACATTCTAAGGTTTGTTGTCTGTGTGGTAGGTTTTTTTTTCCAAGTAAAATTTTGTTGTATGCAAATTTTATATATTTTCTCAGGTTGCGGTTAATGTACTGCAGGTTTGTTTGCTCTGATAAAACAGTTGACAGATGTTAATTATATGTGTCATGCTTTTTCCATATCACTGTGGACATTTGAGAGAAGAGTAGTTTAAAACTACCAATTAAAATAAAACTAACATACAGTATATCTGCAGTGGCAGATCCTGGCATAGGGAGTATTTGGTTGATTATAGTGCATAATATATTATCTGCGAAAAATACATTGTAGCAGTGTTTTGCTCTTCCACAACAGTACTTCCATGTGCTTGTTGTTATCACTATGGCAGTGTTTTATTTCCAGAAATGTATTGAATTTAAAAACCCTGTCAGCATAATCAATATAATCCTTTTAGTGCAGCCTGTGGTCTATATGTGGTTTAGCACCTTTGGGCTCTGATTTACAGAGATGTAAAGAGGGTAGTAATTTGCTTGTTCAGTGTGTGCAATTTCTGGGTGTAATCCAGGACCTTTGCAACGAGTAACTGCACAAAAGCAACATGTGAGCATAGATTTGATGTTCCAGTATATATACTGTATATACACACATTTATGGGCTTTTATACCTTTAATGGACAGGAAAGTAGACAGGAAAGCATTGGGTGGAGAGAGGGGAGCATGATCCCCAAAGGACCCCAAGATGGGAATCAAACT
>NW_015635305.1:2139811-2143609 GCF_001515625.1 Sinocyclocheilus rhinocerous
TTATTTTTTTATTTTTTATTTTTTTATGTCGTCTCCAATCACCTGTACACGTTCACATTGCGCATACGCAGGGACTCCCAACACATTGAAGAAATTAAAATAGCAGTAGCAGAACACATTAATGTTTTTGTCATATGCTGCAATTACCAAAATCCAGTAAATATATGAAGTTATTAATATAAATATGATGATTGTGAAACATTCTGAGGCATAATAAACAAATTATGAGGCAGCAACATCTTGTGGGCAAGCCAAAAAGCTGAAATCTTACTGTTATTTGACAGCTTGAAGAAAAAAAGATTCAGAACCCTATCTGTAAAAAAAAAAAACTTAACCATTTCAAATTGTATTCACTCTAAGACTGTATTCATTGTTCTTTGCACCAGACAATGGAAACATACCTTTAATCCAACAAACTAGATGCTCTTAAGTACTGTTTACTAAAGTTGTTCAGTTTTACTATTGCATCCACCTGAAAGTTCACATAACACAGTGTAATTAAGTAAACTCAACAAATTTGTAAAAATCAGTTGTGTTTACTCGCTTTTCTTAAGTAGATTCAGTGATTACTTTTTACAGTGTGGAGACTGCAGATAGGGTTGCACATTGCACAACTATTGACACACTTTTTGGGAGCATGAACTCAGTCACCTAAGACTGCTTGTCACTACAGGAGTCATTGACTTCTGAAGTTAGATGAAGTTTTTCATCTGACGGTATTGTTTTGAAGTTTTTCCCCCATACAATGACGGACAATTTAAAAGAATAACTTTTGGTAATTGTCTCATTATTAATGCTACATTCTAAGGTTTGTTGTCTGTGTGGTAGGTTTTTTTTTCCAAGTAAAATTTTGTTGTATGCAAATTTTATATATTTTCTCAGGTTGCGGTTAATGTACTGCAGGTTTGTTTGCTCTGATAAAACAGTTGACAGATGTTAATTATATGTGTCATGCTTTTTCCATATCACTGTGGACATTTGAGAGAAGAGTAGTTTAAAACTACCAATTAAAATAAAACTAACATACAGTATATCTGCAGTGGCAGATCCTGGCATAGGGAGTATTTGGTTGATTATAGTGCATAATATATTATCTGCGAAAAATACATTGTAGCAGTGTTTTGCTCTTCCACAACAGTACTTCCATGTGCTTGTTGTTATCACTATGGCAGTGTTTTATTTCCAGAAATGTATTGAATTTAAAAACCCTGTCAGCATAATCAATATAATCCTTTTAGTGCAGCCTGTGGTCTATATGTGGTTTAGCACCTTTGGGCTCTGATTTACAGAGATGTAAAGAGGGTAGTAATTTGCTTGTTCAGTGTGTGCAATTTCTGGGTGTAATCCAGGACCTTTGCAACGAGTAACTGCACAAAAGCAACATGTGAGCATAGATTTGATGTTCCAGTATATATACTGTATATACACACATTTATGGGCTTTTATACCTTTAATGGACAGGAAAGTAGACAGGAAAGCATTGGGTGGAGAGAGGGGAGCAGGATCACCAAAGGACCTCAAGATGGGAATCAAACTCAGGTCGCCACAAGCACAGTTGCAGTATATGTCAGCACACTAACCACAAGGCTATAGGCGCCGACATTGATGCACCTATATTTAAATGAGGCCTATTGCGTGTGATAATTGTGTGTGTGTGTGTCACTGCTTGCATGTTAAGGAACAAACAGGCAGTTTTAAACAGATTAAACATTTCTTTTCAAATTAAGAGGCCTCCATAGAGTCTGTAGGGCACCAGTCTGGTCCAGTCAGTGCAGCATATTTATCAACAGTTGCTTTTGGATCATAACTCTGTGGCTTCAGCAAATGATGTTTCCTTGACTAAAGTTCACATATCTCCCATAAGTTCCTGAGCCCAAAAGTTACAGCAGTGCAAACACTGTGACTCACTTAAAAATCTTTTCATAAGGCTTGCTTGAGTAGGTGTGGGATTCATTAAATAAGAATTAATAGGCCCTTTTAGCATGCCTATGCTGCACCTTGTGTATATTTTACTGTATTCACTGTATCTGCATGTATGTTTGTGTGTGAGAGAGAGTTAATCAGAGTAAAACCTAGTTATCATGACAACTCCATCTTGTTTGACATTCTTTATTTTACAGCGGAAATACCTCATTTGGTGAAGAGGTCACTATTCAGTTTCTGATTTACAGATTGCAGGAAGACACACTTGCACACAGTGTAGAATATAGAACTAAAATGACTTGCAAATCTTTTGCTTTTTGTACAGTAGACAGTAGATGCGAATGCAACCTGACCCGTTGACCTGGCAAAGCCTGAAAACCACATTCCAAAATAGCACACCCAACATTATTTTTGATCCCATAAAAAGCATATACAGTAGTAGTCAGCAAACATACAAAGTGAGTCATCAGGAAAACCCTGTACCGCTGGGAGTGGCTGGTGTGGCATTTTGTGCAGAACACCCACAACTCGAAACTGGCTGCTGCTGCTGCTGTAATTCCTCCCATAATGAAGCACAAAAGACAAGAAGACTCCCTTGTACAGTGGCACACAATGCAGCTCACTGTATTGTCATCCAAGACCAAGACATAACATATTGCTTTCGTATGATCTTTTCTGTGTACTAGACCTGCAAATGTATGACGTCGTTGCATGATATAACAGCAAACCTAGTGGCATAAATACAAAATAGCACAAACTTTTTAAGACTGCATTTCATAAAAAGGAGTCTGATTTAAATGATAAAACAATAGATATTTTCAAGTCTGACTTGACTCTAGTGTCCAAAAAGTGCTGCTGTATACTGTATATGCAGGTACTGGGCTGGACGGTACTCAAATAATTGTACTTATATACAATTATATTACTATAATTGTAATTGGGGAGTGTTCAGGAAACCTGTTTACAGTAAAAAAAAATCATTATTTTTGCAATTCAGTGTTTCAAGTGGCACAGAAATTGCACATTTATAATTATATTTCCAAGGTTGGAATAATGAATTGAATTTAATTGAAAAATACAGATTCTACAGGTTTTGTTAATTCCGGGTTAAATGTGCCTAAAATAACAAAAACAAAAAAAAGACTAAAAAGTCTATTCCAGGTTAAATATGCTTTATTGAGAAAGTCTTCTCTGTCATTTGATTGCATGAGTCAATTTCTAAAGCCAAACCTTAAAGCTTCAGTCCGTAAGTTTAGATTTTTTGTCGCCATCTCGTTTGAAAACCTGCAATTGCAGCTGTTTGCAGAATTATCTTCTGTGCGTGGGTTGTGCGCCGGCGCGGCTCCAGCGCGGATGAATCTAATGTTTTGAGGAGTATGTGTGGCAGTCAGTCACCGCACTGGTGTGGATATTTACTGTACTTCGCAAATCACAGATTCTAGCCTACGTCTTGGAATATATGACTCAAATAAAAATTTTCACCGGATTTTGGCATCTGAACAAGTAAGTAGCAAGTCTGCCACGTTTGTTCTGACCAAAGCATTACGTGACTATGTGAATATGGTGTGTATAAGCGAGTAGATTCCTATTTCTGTACAGTCTAATCTCTAATTGTCATACCACTTGAATTTCATATTAAGAAATTCTTTTAACCCAAAAAAAAAATTATGCTCCCTTCGAACTGGTTATATTTAAAATACAAATCTTGTGTAATCCCAGGCTATCTGTAATCAGAAGCACATTTAAAACTGGAATATAATTTAATTTCATTCACGTAATCAGAAGCACATTTATAACATTTAAAAAATTTAATTTCATTCACATGTGTTTCATAAACACATAATCCTTTCTAGATTACAATCCGCACAATCCGCC
>NW_015635305.1:2147052-2150073 GCF_001515625.1 Sinocyclocheilus rhinocerous
CAAGGTTTTTTTTAAATCATATAATAAATAAAAAGAAAACAGAATAGAAAAAGAATAGAGAAAGCTAGTGTTAGATGCCTTTTCTTTTTTCTTTTTGTTAATTATGTAATAAATAAAAAGCATACAAAACGAATAGAGAAGCTAGTATTAGATTTTTTTTAAAGGGGTCATATGATGCTTTTTTTAAAGATCATTATTTTGTGTATTTGGTGTAACAGAATATGTTGACATGCTTTAATGTTCAAAAAACACATTATTTTTCAAATACTGTACATTATTGTAGGTCCTCTATGCCCCGCCTCTCTCAAACGCTTCGTTTTCTACAAAGTCCCTCCTTCTGACAAGCGCAGTCTGCTCTGATTGGCCAGCTGACCCAGTGCATTGTGATTGGCCGAACACCGCAAGCACTCGTCGGAAATGTAACGCCCCTTACCATAATCGCGAGCTTCATCTTTCAAAATAAATGTAAAGACAGAGCCCGAAAGGGGAACAGAGTCGCGTGACAGACACAGTGATGAAGCTGGTATGTGTTTGCAGTACACAAGCCACGGTTAAGACCGCTGACTCCACTGTGAGTGACCCGGTCTCTCTCTCTCTCTCTCTCACACACACACACACGATGTGCAAAACTCTGCATTTGAACAGTCAATAGCAAATACTTAAACTAATAGCAAAACAGTAGCTGATTCAGAAGCGCCATATTGTCATAGCAAAGTCAGAATTACCTCCTCTCCTAGGTTCATGAAACGGTCGTCCATAAAATGCATTGCTGTTCTGTTGTAAGTTATCTTAAAGATTCCTAAATGCATCTACTTCTGGTAGGCCAAATAAAGTGCTTTTGCTTTCGCACTTAAACACACAGCGTCTCCCTGACATGCTGTTTCAACACTAACTGCGGTTACTGAAACCATGCCTTCTTTCTTTGCGTGCACATTTGGGCGGCATTATGCTAATATTTCCACATAGTGAGGTAGATATGTGGGGTGTGTTAGAACGAGCCGTTTTAGGGGGGCGTGGCAGAGTCTTAACTTTGATAAAGAATATCTCTTTGGTTTTGAGACTTTAGTCTTTGCAACTTCAGGGATCTTATCTATATCAGCTTGTAACACTCCAAAGAGAAAGGAAAACTTGAAATCGCATCATATGACCCCTTTAATATTTAAAACTTAAGTACAGTTAAATGTTACATTTTTACTTTCGCTCAAGTACATTTTTGGTTATATACGTTGAGTATTATTTGCAAGAATCTATTTATGAAGTACACTTAATTTAATGCAAGTACAAATTATCTGTCCTTTATTGACCCCTGGCAAGCACACTTTTGTTACCCCAATTTGTCTTGTCACGAGAGCAGGTTTTATTGTTGAGTCTGTGAAAATTCACATGACAGGGTGTGGTACTGGCATCTTACAGTACCACTCTACCACAGTCCCTCCCAATCATTATGTGATCAGTTCATAAGCATATGTCAATGACAGTGGTACTGCTTGTTTTAGAGCTAACAATTGATCATAGTGCTTTATTTTCACAGTATACATCTTATTATAAAATAATAAAAGCTGGATGAAAGCTGTTTTGGATGAAAATATGCAGTTTTGCTATGTTGTGATTACATGTGATTCGTTACTGTTGGCCAATAAGAATCTAATGTGACAGGCACAGAAATAACACCAATATGGATTTTTCCAGTGCTTTTCAGAGATGCTGTTTTAAGTGTTCAGCAGGGTGCCAGACAGTCAATTTGTTGTGTGTGCATGTGTTTGTGTCCATATTCTGTGAGTTTTTGTCTTTGATTGTATTCTGTGTCCATAGCAGTTCCTCTTTTGGTAACAATTTTTCTATTTCTGGCCCTAATTTTATTTATTTACTCCTCTAATCTCAGTTTTAAACAGTCTATGGTAATACATTCCAAGGCAGTTACAGTTACCAATTATCTCAACAACATCCCTTCTTGTTCTCTCTGAAAACCCAAAACAGAGAGAGAGGGAAATGAGGAGTGACAGAGTAAAATGTGAGACTATGAAACAAAGTCACAGCAGCAGAATATCCTTTAAGACTAAGTGGTTTGTTTTCAGGTTCAGCTCCCAGCAGAATAACAGCATTGCTGCACCTTCTTCATTCCCCCGGTGGTGGACAGCCAGGTTATCATCTGGCCTGCGGTGCTTCAGAGATGTTTGTTTTGGCATGTTAACATATTTAATTAACTTGTTGATCAAATCTGCCTATCCTCCTGTACACTGTGACATTTTTCGAATGTCACTTTATACTGGTTTTCCATTTGCTTAATACAAACTAGATGCTTTCCAGTAGGTGTGCTCCATAATTACTTTTTGTGTGTTCATATTTTATATACACCAACATGCACCTTAAAAAAATCATGTGCCAAACAAAACCTGTTTTCATTTGTATTGTTGTTTCAGTTTCTTAACAAGATTTGCATAATATTCCAAGCTGGTTGATAGTTTCGGACTGAACTGATTCAGTCCAGTATAACCCATGCTATGACAGTTAAAGGGATAGAAAATTATATCATTAATTACTCACTCTCATGTCGTTCCAGAAAGGTAGTAAGGACATTGTTAAAAGTCCACGTTACATCTATGGTTCAACCGTAATTTTATGAAGCTAGGAGAATACTTTTTGTGCACAAAGAAAACAAAAATAGCAACTTTATTCAACGATCTCCCGCCGCCCTTCACGAAAGTACCATAACGTATGCGTGTGCATTCCTCTGCTTGTAAACAAGCTGCAGTACATGGGTGGTACTCTCGTGAATGGAGGCGGACAATTGTTTTGTTTTCTTTGCGCACAAAAAGTATTCTCGTAGCTTCGTAAAATTACAGTTGAACCACTGCTGTCACCAGTGGCGGCTCGTGGGTTTTAAAATAGAGGAGGCACACTAATTGTATTGGTCTGGGATCCCTGCCGATTATTATTATTATTATTTGCTTAACCACTTTAAAATGGCTTTTTGGTTGCTTTTAGTCAGAAAACGTAAAGAAAACGACATACATACAGCAA
>NW_015635305.1:2151141-2207419 GCF_001515625.1 Sinocyclocheilus rhinocerous
AGCGGCGCTTTCACGTTATGGTATTACAACTGTGAAATTACAAACAAAAAATACACATTCTGAGACATGAACTGAAATGAATTGTGAATTTTATTAACATTAAATCGTCCTCCTCCCATTTTCACCTTAAAATTATCGGGAGGCTGTGCCTCCCCCGACGAGCCGCCACTGGCTGTGGACATTTTAATGATGTCCTTACTACCTTTCTGGGCCTTGAACATATCAGTTGGCTTGATTTCTATGCAGGGTCAGAAAGCTCTCGGATTTCATTAAAAATATCTTAATTTGTGTTCCGAAGATGAACGGATATTTCGTATCATAGCAACCACAGCATCTCAACTGAAAAAAACGCTGCGCTGCAGAAACGCTCTGAAGCGCTCACAGCTGGCTTTAGCTGGCTAAAAATGCTTTGGTGAACACACGGCCTTAAAGGGTTAGTTCACCCAAAAATGAAAATTCTGTCATTAATTACTCACCCTCGCGTCATTCCAAACCCATAAGACCTTCGCTCTTCTTTGGAACACAAAGTAAGATATTTTTGATGGAATCTGAGAGCTCTCTGACCCTCCCATAGACAGCAATGATATAACCACGATCAACGCACCGAAACGTAGTAAGGACATCGGTAAAATAGTCCATGTGACATCAGAGGTTCAACCGTAATTTTACGAAGAATAGTAATTCTACGAGAATATTTTTTGTGCGCAAAGAAAACAATAATAACATAATTTATAAGCAGTTCTTCTCCCCGAATTACTGTCTTCCGCCATTTTGGAGAGTACCCCAGAACGTAATCAACGTAATCAGTCTTGTTTACGTTCAGCATGTGCGCGCTTTCTACTGAAAGTAAACAACGCTGATTACATTGATTACGTTCTAAGCTACTCTACAAAATGGCGGAAGACGGTAACTCGGGGAGAAGAATTGCTGATAAATTATGTTATTATTGTTTTCTTTGCACACAAAAAGTATTGTCGTAGCTTCGTAAAATTACGGTTGAAACCCTGATGTCACATGGACTATTTTACCGATGTCCTTGCTATATACGTTTCTGTGCGTTGATCGTGGTAATACCATTGTTGTCTATGGAGGGTCAGAGAGCTCTCAGATTCCATCAAAAATATCTTAATTTGTGTTCCGAAGATGAACAAAGGTCTTACATGTTTGGAACGACATGAGGGTGAGTAATTAATGACAGAATTTTCATTTTTGGGTGAACTAACCCTTTAATCTAGTTGCCCAATGTAGATATGCTGATTAAGCTAGTGAGGCTGTTTGGGGTTGAGTTGTGTAGGACACATTACATGACTTCTACTTTTCTTTATTCTGCTTTTATTTCAATCATGATTTGAATTTAACATATTATGGATTGAGAGGAAAATTTAGATATTCCACCATCTCCATTAATTTGAAGTAATCAATGAAATATTCTTGGCAAATACAGCCTTGCATTATCTTTTATGTGACAGCGCAGGTGTCATTTTTCAAAAACGTCCCCTCTGAGTCATAACTGTCATTATAGTCTCAAATTTCAACCTATATGTGCAAAATTATATTACTCAATTAATTCAAGCCGAAGTGTGGTTCTCTTGAATGAATCTTAAGCCGTACTGTGCTTGGCCCCGGTGTAGCCCTGTGATTAAACAGCTGAGTAAAGGCTTAATGAGATTAGCCTCTTCATTTGAGCGGGTTCTGCTTAAAGATGTTCACATTTAACACATGAGTCACATCTTGCTAAGAGAGGCAGCATGTCTGTCTCCTACTCTACTAAAAGATTAGATGTTATGGTAATAGTAAAGATACGAACCACGAGGATGAGATTATCAAAATCACATCTGACTCACAATGTCTTTCATGTTATGGGATAAGCATATAAGGCCTGTAGTAGCTTAGAGTGACTGTAAAAGCATTTATCATCTAAAGTTAGATGTGAAATAGTCCACTGAAAAAACAAATTAACCGATTGAAGATTTACAGCATTGCCTGTCAGTGGCTTAAAGGTATTATTAATAACCCCATTCTAATGAACGCTGGGGAATGGGCTTGAGTGAAGTCTAGAGCAAGGTTAAGCTCACTCCATCTTCATCAAAGATGCTTTATGTCACCGAAGAATGCAGGAAAGCCACCTCAAAGCTATCTTACTCTCTCGTCTGTCATTTCTTCAAGCCTGTTGTTTGCAGTAGGAGGAGTGTAGTTGCCATCAAACAAACAATAGCATCACTGCATTCTCTAGACTGGTGCTGGGTGGAGGAGTTGTGTTTGGGAGGTGGTTTTGCCATTGGGTATATCATATGAGTGCTGGCCTCCACTTTGTGTTTGTACTAAGGCTGGGTATCAATACAGATTTCACAATTCAATTGTGATTTATTTAGGGTACATTTCAGATAAAATACTTACATATAAAATAAATTATCTGTGTGATAGTACTGCACATTATACAGTATTTCAAAATTCAAGTGCTTACTTGTCTTTTAAACCTGTTCATTAAGAACCGTCAAGCTGTATGTCTTTTGATTCACAAAAAAGAACTGGCTCATTAATTGTTTGTTAATTAATTGAGCCACACTGTATGTTTATGATTCACTAAAAAAATCACTTTGTGAGAGTCATGTGTCAATGAATCAGGACATATTGGTCATGCTGTATGTTTGTGATTTATTAAACCCTGTTATTGTTACCCTGAAACAACATACAGAACTACCACATTTTGCTATAAGTTTGATTGCATCATATAATAATTGCTGTTAATAGTGTTCATTGTCTGTTTGATTACGTCTTAAATTGATTTTTCCGTACATTTCTGCCATATGTACATTAACTGACAGTCACCACTGATAAGCTACCACTAAATATTGTAGAAACTTAATTTGCTGTAAAGTTGCTTTGCAACGATTTGTATCGTGAAAAGCGCTATACAAATAAACTTGAATTGAATTGAATTGAATTGAATTAAAAATAAACTTTGTTGTGAATCGGGCCACACTGGTCATGTTTTATGTTTTTGGTTCACCCAAAAGCACCAGCTCATAAGAGCCGTTAATTTCAGGAATCGGACAACACGTTGTATGTTTTTGATTTACTAAAAATAACTGGCTCATAAGAGTCATTTGTTTGCCATTTAACCTTTTTGCATGTGGACTCAGTAGCTGTTTTGTGCGGTTATTTTGCTGTACTCAGTGATTTTAATGCATCACATTCAATACAGGCTGTAAACTCGAATTCACAACTTATTAAAATATGATTTATTGGCACCAGCGATTCAGCAATGCAGTGATTCATTAGCAGGGAAGTTGAACTGCTGGAAAGTGATTCAAGAAACTCTGAAACAGGGAACCTTCTAATTTGTGAAACTATTAATTTTATTAGTAGTAGAGGTTTTACCATTTTAAGAATAAATATTGAGATTGTACAAATGAAATCGATATAGTTTCCCATCTCTAGTTTGTAGGTGTGTTTGTGTGTGATAACCTGACACAAGCTGCTTTATGTAAGTGGGAAGACTGATGTATATGACAACATATTTGAGGAGGTGTGAATATATTTTAGGATAGTGGAAAACTTCAAGGTTTCTGAAATAAACACAATATACATAAAATCATTAACTGAGTCACTCATCACAGCACTTAGACTATTTATTACTCTATAGATGCTTTGCAGATCAAACACTCACTACTATATCACAAAATGCTCATGATACATGCAATTATCACTTTAATGCTATTAAAATTGGTCCTCCCAGTGTTCAAAAGAAAAGTTACCACTGTATAAGAATGCACTTTTTACATACTTTGGAAGAAAGTTGGCACCTAGTGTGCTATAAATCAGAACAGTATGTATATACAGCTGGCATGAACTCACAGTGTTAACATGCTTGGAGAGCTTGAAATTGTGCGTTGATAAGAGAGTGTGGCCTGTCCCAGTGTTGTGGAGATAAAGTCTGTCTCACATTCTCCCCTCTGTGCCCACCTCCATCATACCCCTGTAATCTCCAATAAATGTACTCCTAAACTTTCTGTTCATTAAACCTGACTGAATTCATTTTGATTAATCATTTCTGACTTAAGTAATTTATAGCTACACTTTTGGGTTTTGGTTCTGTATAGATTATAATCTAATTTGAATATAACTGTGTCTCCCCTCTTCATGGACGATGATCAAGTTCGTAATAATTACACTGGGGAAAAGTAATTTTGGTCACATTTTATTTTAAAGTCCAAACCATTTTCTACGACTTTTGCCTCAATAAACTCCTAATTTGCTGCTTATTAATAGTTAGTAAGGTAGTTATTAAGTTTAGGTATTGTGTAGTGTTAGGGATGTAGAATATGGTCGTGCAGAATATGTGCTTTATAAGTACACTTTATAAACAGCCAATATCTTATTAATAGGCTTGCTAATAAGCAACATAGTGAGAATTGGTCCCTATACTAAGGTGTTACCATAATTTTCTGCCAGAACATTATGCAATAATTTTAAGGACATTTCCTTTAACCCATAATACACAACGCAATGAAGAGAAAAATGCAAAATACAGCTAAAACACCTCCATAATGCAGTACATTGAGGCATATTTTTATGGATTTTACAGTGTATAGCAAAACTTTAATTAATGGCCATATATCTAAGCATTCTTTCTTTATCCCCTTTCATTCTACACCCATTCCCCTTTTCTCTCATTTTCTCAGCGTTGTTTTTATAAATCTTATCTTTGTTTAGATGTCCTGCACACAACCTCACAAGCCTCTCACATGGGCAACACCATGCCACTGTTTATGGACTGATACCAGGAAACCTCCCCCTGTTCTCAGAATGTCAATCTCATCTTTTTCTCCACATTATGCGCTTAAGGACTTGTTTGGAGACTTTGTGTCTTACCCCTTCTTGAACACAAGCTGACAGGAGTGAGTGTGCAGCATACATTTCCCTGTTCCCACTTGTGATGACAGTTTGTCCGCTGGTATCGCTGTACTGATTTACTGCCGTCCTATATGACTTCCTGTCTATGCCTTTTTGCGGGTGAACTTCGTTGCATTTATGCTCCTTAAAAAGATTCCCCATTGTATAACAGGTCTGACCTACTTTGCCTAGTCTGAAGCTGAATATGTTTGCAATAGAAAGTGTTACGCATCCAGTTATGATAGCTGAACATACAGTGTGAGCATGAACACAATTTGTAAGGACCAGCCACCTTAAATACACAGTGGATGCATGTTTATGCCAAGTGAGAGTATGTGCAAGTTTGTTTAAAAGAGAATGATAAAGGTAAAAAAAAAACATATTTTAATGTGCATGTATGTCTAAATGTGTGTGTGCTCATGACCTGCGCTCACATCCACAAGCCACAATAACAAACATAGCTCAACTCAGCAGGAGACACCTCATAATGTTTCCCAGGCTCATCCTTCATCCACCCAGTCTAATTTATGTTTCGACTCTCCATTTCCTTTGCTTTGCACTGTCATAATGTCAGTATAAGAAGCCTGACTGTAAATTACAGGCTCAGACACTTTCACTAACCTCACCTCATAATACATCATTCCATTTAAACCCTTTCATAGACAAATCCCACAATGCCCACATGTTCATAGTTGCGAGTTGCACGTCTCTCTCGATTCTCCGTCTCTCACTCTCATTCCGGGGGCTCCAGAGGGGCCAAAGGGGCATCATTTTCTCAGGGCCCGCTGTTGCACTGGCACTGGCATGCCTGCTAGAGTCCAGCTGGGTCTGAGATGGATGGCAGAAAGGGCTGCATTGACTGAAGTGTGGGAACAGGGTCTGTTTGTGCTTCACTAAAATCTGTGACTGACATCACTGAAAGACTTTGTGCAATGACATCATGGTCCGACCACATCCGCAGTCTGGATGTTTGAGAAGAGAGAAGTTTTTTTAAGTGCTCATTGTTTCAGTGAATATAGTCCAAGTTTGAATACTATAAAAACGGGAACACTATGCAGTTGGGTGATCTTTTCTCTCTTTCTCTGCACTATCTAAAGGTCTGTGTTGTGTTTTATACCAGTAGAAATCACTAGAGGTCAGTGTTTATTACTTGCTGTGTCAGTTTTAGAATATCACAGGGACAAATGAGTTCCACTATACCCATAAAATGATAAAAGTTTATTATTCAAGTCTCCCCAAACAATAATTCTTGTTCTTGTGCTGAAATAATAATAATAAAGCATAAGCTAAGCTTGTTTTTATTATGTGTAACTTTTTTTATTGACATTAACTGCTTAACATAATGATGTTAAACATAACATGTGTAAATATATCTGAAGAGTAGCCTAATCAAATATCAAGCAATCCCACAGAATTTGCCAATACAAATGTTTTAGATCCTCAATTGTTGAAAGCCATTAAATGTCTTAAATGGCATTAAAAAGTCTTAATATTGTTTGCCAAGCCTGGATGCTGCAGGCAAAACCAAAAAAAGAAAAAGAAAAGAAAAAAAATCAGAAGAAAAAATAAAATTCACAGTGTGAGCTCAGTGTTTTTCTCCAGTGTAAGAGATGTTACACATTATATGCTGCACTTATATTTTTATAGCAGATTTAACACTTTAACTTTTAAATCATTTTAATAGGCTGTTATAATGTTAATTTATTTTAAATACACTTAAGACCCCCTAAAGGACACACACACACACACACACACACACACACTATCCTATAGTAGCCTATGCTTAGTGTCCATCTAGATTTTTGTTGAAAAAGAGAGGCTTTCTGTTTGATAAAAGCACTGCACATCATTTTATTTTACATTTATTGTGCAGCTGTCACTCTTATGTGGACATTTAATTGTGCATTTAATAGCATCTTGGTTTTACAATTTTATCATTTACGATAAAGAAGAGTGTAGAACGAAACACTGCAGTGCACCGGTCTGTCATCTGTCAATGGATTATATATAGTGACACGCAAATGTACAATACCTATGTGACTGAAACCTTAAAGTGGAAATGAAGCAGTCAGTCAAGTTTACATTATTTAGGAAAATAACTTCCATTTTAATAAAAAAATATATAACAAACATGATTAATGTAACCATTTTAAAGAAAAAAGGATGTTTTGTTATAGCTTCTGGTCCGATTGTTCAGATAACGTTAGGTGATTAGTTAAACACTACGTCCTGTTAACAGCAGGAAAGCTAATTGTATTCGCAGGTGAACATAAAATATGATATATACAACTGGTGAACCAGTCAATGTAATGCATATGTCTTAATGGTCTGACATAACAATAAATTGCGACATGAATGATATTGCATGAAGTGTTGTTTGTTTACATCACGTTGGGCCTCGCATTATGAAGAAAACAATATTGGGATACCACGATCAAAACTTGGCATATAGACAGTTTGATGTTGAATATTCATGCAAATTATGGTGAAAGCCAAATTATTTGTGTGTTAAAATAACCTTTGTGCGTTCAAATGTAAAGAAATGCTTGTATTACTTCACTGGCTATCGGAGCGAACCAACCCCGTGACGTCACACGCGGTGGTACTGCAAGATGGCGGCGCCCTTGCTCCAAAAGCTATAACAAAACATCCTTTTTTCTTTAAAATGGTTACATTAATCATGTTTGTTATATATTTTTTTATCAAAGTGGAAATCACTTAACTAAATAATGTTAACTTAACTGACTGCTTCACTTCCACTTTAAGTTACGCGTGCTTTCGTAATAAAATAACGTAAGCATCCGTTGAATATCCGCACCAGTAATTCAGTGGATGACACTAGTTTTTCAAACGCAACTACAATGTGTTCTGCCGTAGAAAACGTTTTGTAACCTCTCCGCCTGGCAGAGCATGTTTGAGTCTAAACAAATGACTGGTATGTTGTGGGTTAACGGGCCGAGCGTTCCAGACGGGGCGGGGCCATCGGCTGCGATGAATTTGATTGGCTGCCAGTCACAGTTACACGGATTCGGGGAGAGTTCAGTTTACGTGACGCACGAGGAGGGGCGTGTCATTGGCAAAATCAGCTGTAGAAACAATAACACACCAACGAACGCACCAAAATGAGAGCTTACCTATAAATGTCAGTAATTTCAGGAAAAAGAGGTATCGTTGAGAGAGCGAGGGATAGATGTAGCACACTTAACGGTTGAGGTTCTTCACTGCATTCTGCAAACTTGTTTCAGGGGATCTCTTTTAGCTCTGCAGGGAAGGCGAGTGTGAAGATGCTGCCTTTGTGTCAGCCGTGACACGCCAGCGAGTTGAACACAAAACAGTCGCGAGTTTTCCAGAGACGTCTCAGTCATTTCACGGTTTTATTTGATCTCCTGCACCCGGTTTAACGGGAGCCAGGGGGGAATCACTCGAGGACTGGCATGTGGGTCAATTCTGGAAGCGTCGGAAGGTAGGGTGGCGAAATTGCACTTTGTTTCACCACGCGACAGTCATGCAGCATTTGTCTGCGGATTCTCTATGTTGCATTCTTACACTCAACACTGCATCAAAAACGACTTGTAAAAACACACAGTCACACATTAACCACCGCCCATCCTAAACGCTTGATGTTGGAAACGTATGGCAAGCCGGTCTAACATGTATTCACTCTAATAATTCTCATTCATTCATATACTAGTACTGATTAGAATCTGTTCAGTTAGTCACCACTCATGTATTTCAATGTAAGCCTTTTCTGCTAGTCACTGTCCCACCAGTGACAAGTAAATGTTACTTTGTTGCTAGTAACTAATTTCACAGTGTGGTTAATCTGTATCAACTATTCACTTCTTACTAGTTATGTTTTTTTCTATGTTCTAAGTTTTTGGCTTCTCTCCTGTAATAAAATAACACGACCATCTTCGGAAAAAAGCGCAGTGTGTTTAAAATAATGTGTATAAACTAGGGCTGTCAATCGGTTAAAATATTTAATCACGATTAATCGCATGATTGCCATGAGTTAACTTGTGATTAATCACAACTTAATGTTTATTATTATGTTTATTATTAGTGAAACCAAAGTCAACATAGAGCATGAAGACTAGACATGTTTCATAGGTCATAGATGTTTTTCAAAGAACTTGTTCATGTCTATTAGACACTTGAAAAAAGAACATAGAAATACTAGGTTCCCATTACTTCTCTTTATTTGCACTGAGCAATTTACTTACACAAGCATGTTTACATTTTCGCATGACAGGACAGCTCACTTCTTCTGAACATGCTGTACATTTATTATTTATTATTACATTTGTTTGCCTCTCTGTGCCCACATACTGTATTTTGATGCAGCTAAATTCTCAATAAAACTGTTTTCATTTATATATTTTACTGTTTCTGTTGTCAGACAATGGAATGAATATGAAATAGTGACTGAAACGCGACCCATTAAGACTACATAACATAACCAGCTCTCCCTTCCAAGATGTTCATCTGCACAAAATTTATAATCGAGCCGTCGTCTGATGTAGAGGTCGACCGATTGATTGGCTTTTGGCATTTTTTAATTAATCGCCATCGACCGATTGTGCTGCAAATTAGGCCGATTTATAGGCAGGCGCATCTGCGGGCAGCTAAGCGTTGTTGCGGAACTCCCTCTGAGACTGCGTGAGACGGAGCAGCTCACACTCTGCAGCCGAGGCTTGTTCATACACAGCTTCAGCTAATGGCAGGGCAAAACAAACCGTTTCGAAAGCGTAATTACATTTTACCCTACTAGAATTGATGCCGGAAAGTTATCATACCACAAATAGATTTGAATAAAATGAGCGCTTCACGTTTCAAAATTAAAAGCTTCGATGTCATTTTCATTTCATCTTTCCTGTAATGCCTGATAAAGTAGCGTTTGTGAGCGCAGTGCTTATTTGATTACCGAATGGGGAAAAAAAAAACATCGGCCAAAAAAATCGGTATCATATATCGGCCATTGGCTGCCCTGATTTCTAAATATCGGCATCGGCCAGTGAAAAACCCATATCGGTTAGAGAAGCAACATAATGTGTTTTAGCTGAAAGCGCTGCTCCTCTCAGCCACTCGCGGAACAGAGCAGACGCAGAGAAAGAGGTGTGTGCAATGCGGGAAAGACCTCGCGCTCGTGCGGCAGTACTGGTGAGTCTCAGAAACTAAATAAGGTTTGGGCAAACCCTAAAGATTTAGCTAGGCACTTAAAAAAAAAAAAAGTAGCTAAATCTAGCGACAAAGTCACTGAGTCAAAAACACTGTGCATCTCCATTTTCCCAACTACGGGATAGGCCACGGGTCAAACAGAAAATGCGCGCTGTGTTAATCGCGCGTTAATAAAATTAGTGCCGTTAAAATGAATTTGTGTTAACGCGTTAACGTGTTAATTTTGACAGCCCTAGTATAAACCAAATATAAGTTGTCGTAAAGTTGCTTAAACAATCAGAAACAAAACAGCATAATATATGTATAGTTTAATACAAAGGACCGAAAACTAATCACAAAGAGTTTTTTTTTTTCATTTTAAAAACATGAGATGAAGAGGGATGGGGAAAAACCACCATAAAGTCTCGAGACATGTTTTTTTAAAAGTTGAACTTGCATTAATTTTACATGGCTTTCTAAACATGCGTCTCTCTTGTGCAAGACGCAAGTGCAACGGTAATAGATGTCCCTATAGAAAATTAAATAAATATGTGCTCTGTGTGAATGACTTGGTTTCAGTTTTGCCGTAGATCTTCTCTGCGTTGATGTTCTCTTTGTCCGCAGTATTTTGAATGAGCCGCGCCGCATCTAGTGGATTCAACTGGATAGACTAACAAAAGCATTAAAATGCAATGGCACCTACATTGTCATCACATCTCATGTGCCACTGATAAGGCTGCCTGACGCACACCTAAAATTCAAATGCAACGTTTTTGCATTCGATTGTGGATTTTTATTTTGAATTCAATAAATATTCGAAATTGGAAATTTAATTTGACAGCCCTACATCTCAGTGTCCAGTAAATTCATGCTAGGTTGTCTTCAGTTAGTACTAGTCAGTCTAAACTACTGGAACACATACTTGCACCTAATGAGTGAGTGACGTTGTTGCATTTAATGTTTTATTAGTCTAGCCCACGAGATGCGCAGTTGCTGCGTTATGCATTCAAAATATTATAGAAATATAAGAGCTCAATGCGGAAAAGATCTTGATTAGGTTAAAATCAAAACCAAGCCATTCACACGGAACGCATATTCAGCGCATTTTTTAGATGGACAAATATGACTGCTGCACTCGCGTCTCACACAAGAGATTTAGCCATGCAAAGTTAAAACCGTTTAAACTTTTAGAAAACACGTCACAAATTTGTGGAGGTTTATCCTATTCACTGCGTCTCATATGTTTTTAAAAGCAATCTGAGTGAATGGCGCTTCGGCTCTTTGGATTAAGCAGTGCATAAATACGTGATGCTGTTTTGTTCATAATTGTTTATGCAATTTACGAAATTATATTTGATTTATATGAGTTAATGTAGACGTAATGCACCTTTTTTTTACTTATTTCCTTGCGTTGACAATTTAAATGTGCTGCATTATTTTGCTCATTGCGCCCTCCTGTGGCCTCGGGAGGCAAGACAAAAGTTTCCTTAAAGGGGTCATATGGTGCGATTTCAATTTTTCCTTTCTCTTTGGAGTGTTACAAGCTCTTGGTGCATAAAGAAGATCTGTAAAGTTGCAAAGACTAAAGTCTCAAATCCAAAGAGATATTCTTTATAAAAGTTAAGAGTCAACCACGCCTACCTTAAACAGGTCATTCTAACACGCCCCACATGTCTACGTCAAGATGTGGGAAGATTTGCATAACACCGCCCAAATGTTCACCAAAGAAAGAAGGCGTAACTTTTATTCTTGCTGTAGTATTGTTGTTGCCATCGCCATGTCGTGAAGGCATTGTGTGATTCGTTGTGAAAGCGAAACTACTTTGTTTGGCCTTCCAAAAGAGGACGATATCCGCTTCGTCATGCCTGGAGCTGATCCGTGCTGGTTGCTGAGAAAATACATCAACTTCACGCTGTGGATCGCAGGATCTGCTTTCACCGTGGACGAAGCGGAGTCCAGCCCAGGGGTCGTCACATGTGGTTGCCGCAGGCCCGCTGGCCGCTCCTTCGTCGAATCCGCTGGCCGCGCCGTTCTCAAGCCGCTCACTCTTGCCCACCGTGTGTGACGCTGTGTGTTTCGTTGTGAAAGGGAAACTACTTTGTTTGGCCTTCCAAAAGAGGACACGACTAGACATCAGTGGTTAAGTTGTATTTACAGCACTGTTCCAGAACAGTTTAACCCAAATATTCAGATGTGTGCAGCACATGTTATGGAGGACTGTTTAAAATATTTGTTGTTTGTCTCAATAAATTGGTTTAATTTAAAAATACAGTGGTTAAATTAAAAAAAAAATTATATTGTTCTTTGTTTTAAAAAAGGTTATAAAAAATGTCAATAATTATCAATACTGAACGATATGAAACATTATATCGTTGATACATTTTTTAGTTATATCACCCAGACCTATGATAAATTGACAAAAATTTGCAATTTGTTTCCAGTAACAGTGTTATAGTTATTTGTCTCTGCTGGCATAGTAACATAGAATACTTGTTGCTGTTGGGATGATGAATAGTTTCTAATAAAATTGAAAAACATTGTAGCATCACGTAGCTAATAACATAACAATAGATACTGGTCTTAAGGAATAAATGATAAAATGGCTTGCCATAGAAAGCGTGTCTTTGTATCACGTAGCGGTTGCTGCAACTCACCACCTCTTTGTTTTGGCCAGTTTGTTGCTATGCTTCCTCTCAGTCTTCATAGAATAGTTTTTTTTCCCTGTGTGTGTATGATTTCATTTCCCACTGCACACTCTGATTCGGTGGCGAGCATGGGCTTGGCTCACCTTTTCTTGCATCTTTTTCTCTCTGTATTATATGAACTCACATTTCATTCACTGGCCGTCCGTTTCATCTTAAAGCGAGAAATCCTCTTACTGAGAGAATTCACTACTGGTTTATGTTTCTCAATGAAGCTCATTCTGAATGGGTGCTGAATTAGGGCTTCTTAGAAGTATGAATGGGGGTTTGTCAATGACTGCCCCTACACGTTTAACACAATGCCTTTACACCTGATCTAATCGCAGGAAATATCTTGAGCATTTGAATTCTTCGAAATTCCACCATGGTGCATATTTTTATTGTTTGTTTCTTTGTAGGCATGAGCCAAGCTCTCCCGCTAATGCTATTGTGAGATCTTACTGACTCTTTGTCCATTATAATCAAGGGATAAAGTGAAGCGTTTTAGTCTTTTGCTGATTCAGCAATCATTGTTTTATGATGTGACTTTTATATTGTTCAAACATTACTTGTCAGCAATAAACTGCTGCTACACACTCATTACGTACTGCAGTGAACGTCCTGCTCTGTCATGCTGTTCAGTACTTGATAAGACAATTGTAGTGTGCTTTCTCTTTTGCTGTGACTCACATTCTATATTACAACTTGTAACCAGCTTTTTCATATGCTTAACTTATCTGACAATATTTGATCAGAGTGACATGTATTATAAACATAATACAAATACAAATGCTAAGCAATCATCCATAGCAAAAGTGATCTCAGATAAGCCGCCACTATCAGCACTGTTTGAAAACATTCACTTCAGCGGGTCCATTGAGAGCTGAAGCCTTAGCTTTTTCCATGGCTGATTTTAATGAGTCTCTCATTGCTGAGTTTGCTCTCAAGGGTAAAGGTATGGTTATATTTATAGTGCACATGACAGCTTAGGTCCATAGGACTCATGATGCTGTAGTCCATGTGGGCCACTGTGCTAAATAGTTAAACTCTTGCTTAAGACTTCATTTGTGGGTCACTTTGTTATGAATCATCTTGACTTTTGCACATCTCGCTGTGTAATTACAGTAAATTGTTGTTCTTGCTGACATGACCGTATAGCATGAACAGCATAAGTGTGAGTAGACTGCAGTTGCAATCAGTTCAAGGATCATGGGAAAATACCAGCAGATGGTATATATTGCTCCCAAAAAGATTTTGGACACTTTTGGACATTTAATTCCAACTAATATAACAAAATATTACATGACTAAATATCAAACCATGTGACATGTGTAAAAAAATATGCTGTTTTTTATTCTGAGCCATACTTGTAACCAACTGGTTTTAAAGGGGATTTTTAATACATGTATGAAGTCAGTTCTCCTCAAGTTCACCCAGATCTCCGAGCAGAGTATCCACAGGTGTAGTTCAATGTGGGTGTAGTTCAATGTGCCCTAAGTTCAAGTGGACTTGGAAGTATCACAATGATGAAAGTATAATTAATATATTATATATCTATAAATATACTGTATATAATATATAGGGATCAGTGAGCAAAAACCCTGTAATGAATTATAATGAAAGATTATGCAAGTTATTTTTAATTTTACATGCTGTTTTTTAATCAGTTTAAAGGTGTGATGTACGAAACAGCTGACAGACAACAAGTGTAAAGTTAATCACTTGATTTTCACACTTTGCTTTATATAACACAAACATTTCGTTTTGACACCACATATATAGAAATGAATAATTTGCAGCATTTTGAATTTAGTTATTTGGATTTATTGTCCATAATATAAACCTTTTTATTTATTTATTTTTTTAGGCTACTTCTGTGTCATGTTTCTGACTTGAATGGGTGACATGTTGTAATAACGAATGCCTGACCCAAGTGCACTTAATCATTTGAAACCTAACAAACTTGTTTTTGTCTAATGTTTTGCTATAAAATTTGTATATGTGGTATATTTCTTTTAAATAATTTCTGCTTGGTTTGTTATTTTGTTATAAAATGCAAAGACATTCATACATTAAATGTGACTTAAGCATCCAGTCAGTCACTTTTTGTGACCACTGCATATGAAGTAAATAAAACGCCCTTAATGTGTTTCACTGAAACCGCTATCGAACATGCTGACACAGTAGTAGATCTCCCAGTGTTTCAGTGGTTAATTCCTCTGTTACTCCCCAGGGACTGATGGCATTAAGGAGAAGGATCTAACTCATTCTCTGATCTGGAGGACTCAGCACTGAACGACTTTATGGCCCAGCTATAAAATGTGATCGATCCACTAAAAGACTTGACTCTTTGCAGTTCAGAGGCATGTGGTGTAAGACACTCCAAGGTGCTACGCTGCGGTGGTGCATTGGTTAGCTCAGTGCTTACCAGAGAACAGTATTTTGGAACGGTTGGGAAATACTGTGTCAAATCTGGTGCGCAGCAACACGCTGCTCTACTTTAACTTGTTTACTGGCAGCAGGCAGGAGACCACCGCGTTACATAAGTCGTCTACACTCATGGCAGACCCTGTCTTTACATGTCCCCTCTATAAATGCTTATAAATATGCCTTTATAAACACCCATGCAGACACGCTCAGGGGCAAAACACTTGGCATGAAGCATTGGCGGAAACTACAGAAATTAGGTCACTATGACAGGCAGGGGGTTAACATCCAGTGTGTGTGTTTATACGGTTAGGGTTGATTTAGTGTGTATATTTGGATATTTTCTTTTTTTTTTCAGTGTTTCAAAAAAAGGGTTTGCAGGTGCTCTCTAAGAGCAAGGGTTAGTCTTGAATTCTGGTTATGTGACAGCAGAGAGAGCAGCCTTTGCCACTGGAGCTGTTATGTAACACACACACACACATACAGTGCAGGAGGGGTGAGCAAGTCTCTGTTGCCCGGCTGTCTAGAACGACAGATGTACAGAGAGGGAAAGGACAGTCAAACTTACTGAAAAATAGTTTTTTTTTTTTTAGATTTATCTCATGAGGAGATCCTCAAAATATTTAGTTTGAATCCATACTTCAGTTTTAGTGGTTGCCACAAGACATGTGGAGAAAGAAAGCTTGAGAGCACTATAATAAGTTATTATAGCCTATCAAACCAGTTTATTGTTCGTTAACTGTCATATTTGCTTGTGGGTTGTAGTTGGTCCACTTGCCATGATATTCTTCTCTCTATCTACCTACATATTCAGATACACACACACACTGAGGCTGGCAGGACTGAATACAAGCAGACGAACTGTTGTGTGGGCTGTACAGTGTTTGTGAATGGAGTGGGCGTCTGCCACGCGTCTCATCTCTCTCTTTCTTTCCCTCGCTCATTCTCAGACCTTGCCTCCCACTGTCTCTATCACTGCCTGTCACTAAAACAAGTGTTAGTGTGGCACACTGCTCGTCTCATTCCTCATGACAAAACACTGACTCACTCAACTGACTCTGCTAAAAGCTTCATGAGACACCATGTCTCTGGTATCATTGCTTTTATTATACACATTTTTTGTTGTGTTTGTGTGTGTCACAAAAGGAAACGGTATACTTGGTTTGTAGACATTCTCACCAAGTGTTCCTGAAAAAATTTTAATTCTGTCGTCATTTAATCACCCTCATTTTGATTAAAGGGATAGTTCACCCAAAAATGAAAATTTGATGTTTATCTGCTTACCCCCAGGGCATCCAAGATGTAGGTGACCGTTTTTTCAGTAGTTTAACTCAAACCGTTGCAGTCTGTCAGTCTTATAATGGAAGTGAATGGGAATTACGGCTTTGAGAGTCAAAAAAACATACACAAACAAAACCAAATTAAACCCTGCGGCTCGTGACGATACATTGATGTGTAAAGACACGAAACGATCGCTCTGTGCAAGAAACTGAACCGTATTTATATCATTTATCATTTTATATCACCGCAATGTCTGAATTGTCCTGAGCACCCGCTCGCGTCTTCTTCTTCTTCTTGCTTTACGGCAGATCGCAGACTTATAAGTGCATTACCGCCACCTATCTCTCAAATGGACCATTGACACTCTATCTACAATCTCAATTAGGAGTGTCAAACATCAAATTTTCATTTTTGGGAGAACTATCCCTTTAAATCATGTAAGAATTTCTTTCTTCTGTGGATCAAACTTTTTTTTGTTTGTTTAATGAATATCAGTTATATTACACTACTGTTCTGTTCTTTTACTCAACAAAGCTGCATTTACTTGATTTTTACAATTTAGAATAATTAAAATAATAAATGTATTTTCAAACGTAATTTATTCCTGTGATGCAAAACTGAATTACTCCAGTCTTCAGTGTCACATGATCCTTCAGAAATCATTATAATATGCTAATTTGGTGCTCAAGAAACATTTCTTATTATCAGTGTTGAAAATATTTGTGCTGCTTAATATTTTTGTGGAAATGATACGTGATTCATTTTTTTCAGAATTCTTTGTTCAAGATAACATCATTTATTTGAAATAGAAATCTGTGGTAACATTATAAATGTCTTTAATGTTGCTGAATAAAAGTATTCATTTCTTTTAAAAAAAATCTTACTGACCCCAAACCTTTAAATGGTACTGTTATAAAATTATAAAAATCAAAAATTTGTTTTCCAAAGAATCATAGAAGTTCGAAATGACATGACGATGAGTAAATGATGACAAAATTGTCTTTTTTCAATAAAATATCCCTTGAATGTATAGAAGTTGATAATGTAGCTTTTTTAAACATATTAAAATAGAGTTAAATAGTGGAAACATTGTGCACAAGTCTGCACTCTCATCTCTGTACCCACCACCCTACTTTTTGCACGGTGAGAAAACATGCTCAAGTCTGTTTCTTTAAAAATTAGAGTTGGGTCTCCCCGCTAATTTGTTTTTAATCATTTTAGCATTTTTAATATGCAGTCATAATAATCTTCACTTTTATAACATCCTCTATAAATGTTGATGACTCTCACAGAACAGTTATAAAGATTACTGTTAGGTAACACAAAGATGTAGTAACATTTACAGCTCAGTTTCATCAGCCCGTTGTGCCACCATTGTTATGTAACCTGTGAAAGAAGCTTCCTCCAGAGCACCCTTACCACTGACAACATTTCTCTGAAACCTCCTTCACTGATCCAAAACCTCAAAGCTGGCTGTTACATTCCCCTCACGAGGAATTAACTGAGCACCGCTGCTCTAGATAAAACGTCTCTTTACCTATTACGGGACATTTTTGAGTTTGCTAATCTTGGTCAGAATTGGCACCTTGCTACTCAGAATGAATTGAATGAATGAGAATCATTTTTTGACCCCAGTATGTCATTGGAGGCCAGAACTGTGTGACGTCTTTGTCAGTGGAACAATAAACAGTGGCTCCATTAATCTTTCATGAACTCTTTTTATGGAACGTTAGCTGACTTGGACAGCGGAGCTCAGGACGGCTTGTAATGTAGATAGCTGTATCACTTTAGCTGTATCAAAAGAATACACTGCTCTTAGTTGGCCAAGGGTTCTGCCTGTGTGTTTATTCAAGGAAATTCTTTATTGTTTCCAGGAAAGCTAATTGATTTGTGTGGCTCGGTACACTTTTAGTGCATTTACCAAGGGTAATTCAATCCACTTTTAAAGCCACAGAGGAGTTACGGTTCCCAAAATCATTTGTATTTAATTTCATATGGCCTCTTTTATTATAGTGGTGTATTAATATTGATTCTTGTTTTCACATGCTCAAATTTATGTGACTCTCTGAAGCAAGGCAGTTCAGCTTGTCGAACAAATGTCTGCATTCATTACGCAACAAAAATCTGTCATTGTTTTAGGGAAAAAAAGCAATCTCACATTGCTTGCTTTTGTTTGAACCTAAAAGAGAACTTGCTAGTTGTCATGGATATTAAGTTACAGTCATATGTGTTGGCACGCGGGTCTCCTAATGGTTTGTTTCAGCTGCATCCCTCAGCAGAGTTGTTTTTATTTTCTTCTTTTCTCTGCAGAGAGCTGCAGTCTTGATACTTAGCAGGTTTAAGTCAGTGTTTATGTGAGTGTTTGTGTTAACGCTGTTTGTTTCAGTAGCCTGGGAAAAGCATGCGTATTAATGCTCTCTGGTTTAGCTGTGTTCTCTCATACAAATCAACATTCAGTTAGCTTCAGGTGGATTCTTCTGAGACTTTAAAAAAAAACAAAAAATGCACTAGATGCACTTGTTCACATTGACTTTGAAACTCAAACACTTTGAAACGCTGTACAGCCAAGTGCAGAACTGTGTTGACTGTCTTTGTTGTTCCTTCCTCAGACAGAAATAGCTTTTTCTTTAAACTTTGAACATTTGGTGAATGAGTAGTCAGTATTGATGACGCCATTCATTATTGTGGACGTTGATTTGAGTCACCACAGTGAATGGACCGAATTGAATGTTTTGTAACTCTTGTTATTATAATTTTTTTTATTCATTCTCAGTTAAACATAAATGGAAAGTGAGTTTTGTCATGTTTTTCATCAATGCAATGATGATTATCATCACTGAAATGATCTCTCTCCTTCTCTGTCTTTCAGGGCCCTCTCCATGGATATAGACACAGATTATGAGCGACCTAATGTGGAGACCATAAAGTGTGTGGTGGTGGGTGATAACGCGGTGGGCAAGACCCGACTGATCTGTGCCCGTGCCTGCAATACCACCCTTACTCAGTACCAGCTGCTTGCCACCCACGTGCCAACTGTCTGGGCCATCGACCAATACCGTGTGTGCCAGGAGGTGGGCAGACCTTTGGCATATTGTGTACATGTTGAAGAGCACTGAGTGTTGACATAAATAATGTACATCTCATTTGCCGGAAGTCTGACATTGTAATGGAAAAGTTACAGTCAAATAGAAAAATACATATAAACATTACAGTGGAGTACAACCTGTTTAACGAGTGTATTTATATACTTTAGTTTATATAAAATAGTTAAAAAGAGGGGGGGAGTATGTATTGTAAAATATAAATAAATAAACACACACACACACATATATATGTATACACTACAATTCAAAAGATTGGGATCAGAAAGATTTTTAATGTTTTTTAAAGAAGTCTCTTTTTCTCACCAAAGTTGCATTTATTTGATATATATAATTTTATGAAATATTATTGCAATTTAAAATAACGGTTTACTATTTTAATATATTTTAAAACATAATTTATTCCTGTGATGCAAAGCTGAATTTTCAGCATCATTACTCCAGTCTTCAGTGTCACATGATCCTTCAGAAATCATTCTAATAAGCTGATTTATTATCAATGTTGGAAACAGTTTTTACTGCTTAATAATATTTCTTTTGGAACCTGTGATACTTTTTTCAGGATTCCTCGATGAATAAAAAGTAAAAAAGAACAGCATTTATTTAAAAAATAAATATTTTGTAATAATATACACTACTGTTCAAATGTTTGGGGTCAGTAATTTTTTTTCTTTTTTGAAAAGAAATTAATAATTTCTTTTAGCAAGGATGAATTAAATGAATAAAACGTGATGGTAACAACTTATATTGTTAGAAAAGATTTATATTTTGAATAATGCTGTTCTTTTTAACTTTTTATTCATCAAAGAATCCTGAAAAAAGTATCACAGGTTCCAAAAAAAATATTAAGCAGCACAACTGTTTCCAACATTAATAATAAATCAGCATATTGTTAATAAATTAGAATGATTTCTGAAGGATCATGTGACACTGAAGACTGGAGTAATGGATGATGAAAATTCAGCTTTGCATTACATGAATAAATTATGTTTTACAGTATATTAAAATAGAAAACCTTTATTTTAAATTGTAATACTATTTCACAAGATTACTGTTTTTCTGTATTTTTTATCAAATAAATGCAGCCTTTATAAGCAAAAGAATTGTCTTTAAAAAACATCAAAAATCTTACTGATCCCAAACTTTTGAACAGCAGTGTATTTATACAGTAACACATTTTGTGAGATATATAATTTATTTGTATATGCATTTGTAAGTGTTGTGTGCAATTATACATATTAAACTCATTAAAACGAATATAAAATGAAATATACTAATAAAATATTTAAAATAAGAATTGTATTTAAAATTTAATTTACTTAGTATTACATTGCACAGTAGTATGAATATAATGTGTTTGCATTGGTGTACTGGTACAATTAAACAAAAGTGTTTTGTCTAGGTGCTGGAGAGGTCACGAGATGTGGTGGACGAGGTCAGTGTCTCCCTCAGGCTGTGGGACACATTTGGAGATCATCACAAAGATAGACGCTTCGCTTATGGCAGGTCAGTTACACAATATGGAGCTGGATTTGAACTCATAGTGCTCAGTGTCATGGCATGTGTGTTAACCACTAGGCCATGGCACACTAAACCCCTTGATACACAAACACTTGACGTCCCACAATACAGTTCCTCAGATCAATCTTCTGTTTGTTTGTTCTGGTGTCTCTCCACTATTGGCTGTGGCATGTGTTGCCCTGCCAAGGTTTGGTTATTGCCCTGATCCTCCCAGCTGTGAAGGTAATGTGCTGTAAGCCTAGCCAAAGAGCACTGCGTGGAGGCTCTTATTCTCAGCGCAGCGGAGGATCAGTGGATCAGCAGTGGTGCTTTGGCTCAGGACAGTGCAGCAGATCACAGTAGCCGCTGAGCCAAAAAGGGAGATGGGGTCAGAGAATGAGGGAGATTGACACTGTTCCTAAATTCTTACAGTGCTTCCCAGAAGTATTTGAACATCTAAGTCACACTTCAAATATAGGAATCTCGTTGCACTAAATAAACAATATCAAAAAACAACATGGCATCTGCAAACAAATTATGCTATATCTGATGCAATTAGAGTAATTTTTAAATACTTTTTAGCAGATGTATGAGATTCCCTCAAATACATTTTTCTTAATCATAAGTGTTTTTCAGTAAATGCTATTAACCTGTGGCATTTTGTGTTACCAGCTCAGATCTTTGACCACACAAAATACCCACACATCAGATAAACTACCATTTAAAGGTTTGCGGTCTGTAAAATGTCTTAATGTTTTTGAAAAAAGCAGCCATTACTCCATTCTTCAGTGTCACATGATCTTTCAGAAATCATTCTAATATGCTGATTTGCTGCTTGAGAAAATTTTTTTATTATCATCATTGTTGAAAACAGTTGTGCTGTTTTATATATTTGTGGTTTGAGGAACTTTTGATGAATAAAAAGTTTAAAAGCACAGCATTTATTTGAAATAGAAATCTGTTGTATAATGTCTTTACTGTCACTCTTGATCAATTTATTGCATCCTTGCTGAATTAAAGTATTCATTTCAATCTTACTGACACCAAACTTTTGAACAGCAGTGTACTTGGTAGACTAAGAGGTCCTGACAACTAAGGTTTTGATTATATAATTCATCCAATAATTTAACAATGTAATAGCATTGTGAATGTGGTGTGTTTGTAGTATGTACTTGTGTGGCAGACAGAGAGAAAGAGAGCGGAAGACAGAGAAATCTGTGTGAATGAATCCACAGGATGTGTGTCTGTGAGATCAGACACGTCCAGTGTGTGTGCACAGTACTGAGGCAGATGCAGTCAGCTGATAAAGCACTATTAATGGTGGTGCCCTGTTATGGAAACACAAAATCAGGTGACCTTCACCCCTGGTGGTTATTACTTAAGCTAAATACACACCCACACAGACACATTTAACATTTCTAGAAAATGTTTATTAAAGCCTAGCTGAGGCCATTAATTATTTGTGAACGGGAATTGACAAAACACATTGTGAAACTTATTTAGAAATCTCTGGAGGAACCATGACTCAGCGGGGAAGCCCTGCTCCCATGGGCTAACACATATTTATACATAAATATATGCATCATGCATGCATATATACAAAAAGGTCATTTTGAACAGATAAATCAATGTTAAATTACCGTGTTATACCATCAATGTACTATGCTTTTTGTCTTCTTTGTTGTTCTCAGAATGTTTAGACTTATTTATATATTTAAATATGTGTCTGTGATCAAGACACTGTTTACACTAGTGTAGTCAAGCAGACACACAGTCAGGAGTTTGAACTTAGACATGCTCTACATATCTCTACAGAACACCACACGCACTGATTACATAACACAGTCCTTTATGACCCTCAGCACTCGCTTCTACAGCACAAGTGGTTATTATTCACTGAGAGATGGTGAATGGTTGTGGATAGATCTGCAGATGTGTTAGTCTGTGTTTTGTTTTTTTATTTGCCTTAACTCTGACCCATTTCCACATATTCTTGCAAACATTCCCATTCCCACATACATACACCAGCAAAAACACAGACACTGGGATGTCGACTTTGACCCTTGGAGACTGTAGGTTTATTTGCACATGTACCTTAGTGTGTCTTAGTTTAGTAAAGAGACTTAAGGCCCATTCACATTAAGCATGATAACTATAACAATAAAGATATCGTTTTAAAAATGGTTCTAAGTATAGCAGAGTCCACATCACAACTAGAGGAACGATATCATTGGAATCACTTTTTTATAATGTTTTCAAAAACATGGGAATGGGCAAATATGGGCAATCCTATTGCAATGCTAACATTATCATACATGGAAAAAATCAAGTATTTCCAAAGGAAGTAAACATGTTATAATGGTCCACTTTGGTAATTTTATGTTTTCAGGAAATTCCTTTGTTTAATCATCACACATGAGGTGTTTGCCAATAATAAAACAACTTTTTTGAGAAAGTACCTCTAGATTTTCACTTTATTTATCAATAAGTATTTTCTAGAAAGATTATAACTTTAGAAAATATCTTAGAAATGTTGTCTGAGAAACATTGGCTGTCATATTATATCTATAAACATGCACATGAGCACCATGTAAATGCATAACTGTGATAAAATCTGCTAGACCAAGTCTGTTTACATTTCAACAACAATGCGGTGCTCCATTAGTCATTCTTGTGTATGCTGGTCTCACATGATGAGCTTGTGAGTGCAGCTGTGAAATATGACATGCTCGGACATCTCGCTATTATACGACCAGCACTGGTTATTGAGTCAGACAAGATGCTTTAATGACTTGCACAACACCTTGTGTGCTCACACATTCACTGGAAGAGCACACATGCATTAATACACACACAATCTAACAATCATTAATCTATTTGGCTGCTCGCTCACTCACTGTTTCTTCATGAAGTTTGTTCATGCCTCTGGGAAAATGGTCTTACCACGGTTTTCATTTCACAAAAGACTGATTATGATTATTTGTTGCATTTCACAGTTTTTATTCCAAAAACAGTGATTCACTGTCCACTCTGTGTAGGATGATTAGTGTCCAGGGTTTGCCAATTTCCTGCCTATTACATGATTTCTTCGGATGTATTCTCTTAAAATAAACCGATTTCTTTCTCTTTGTGTGTTTAGATCAGATGTGGTAGTGCTGTGCTTCTCTTTGGCCAATCCGAACTCCCTGCGCCATGTTCGCACCATGTGGTTCCCTGAGATCAAGCACTTCTGCCCCCGTACCCCGATCATCCTGGTGGGCTGCCAGCTGGACCTGCGCTATGCTGATCTGGACGCTGTTAACAGGGCTCGCCGGCCTCTGGCCAAGTACGGACCACATCCTACACCCACTCGTAGCACATATTCTGTTATTAAACTTCAGCATGAAAAGTTTTCAGGGGCTTCCGTTTTGCGAGGGTTATTGTATTGTTATTGTGCTTTTACGTTTGTAGTCAGTTCTGCAAATGTAAGTTATTTTGGCTGTTAGAAGTTTTCTGTGTTTATTGTTAATAATGGATTTGAGGACATAGTAATTAATTTAGGTTTATATGTGAACAAACATTTTTATTTTGAAGTGAAAAGTTCAAGATAGACCCTCAGAATTGGGACAAAAGTCTCCCAGTGGCATGTTGCTGCTGCTGTTTGGATAGTTTGTTAAATAATTATTGAAATTCATGGCAGTATTTGTAATTAGTTATTCTTTCTGTTTTAAACATCTTTGCTATTCCTCATAACTTAGGCCGATCTAAATTAATAGTCTGTTGCTATTATGGCATCCCTTTAATTAAAAATATTGGCCCTAATATCATTCAACATATATCTATAAATCAGTTTTGTAATAGTTTAGATTGACAAAATGGATACATTTACATAGAATACAAATCTGATTATATATTTTTTTTAAATCTAGAAAATGAAAAAGAATCAGATATATTTTACTTTTAAATAATAATAATACTTTTAAAATATGAATACTTTTATTCAGCGAGGATGCATTAAATCAAAATTGATTAAATGAACTGATCTGTGTCTGAAAATTGACAGTAAAGACTTTTATAATGTTACAAAAGATTTCTATCTACAATAAATAAACTTTCAAAAAATCCTAAAACAATGTATCACAGTTTCAACAAATATATTAAGCAGAAAAACGGTTTTTAACACTTATAATAGAGAACAGATAATAAGAAGAAATGTTTCTTGAGCATCAAATCAGCATATTAGAATGATTTCTGAAGGATCGTCTGAAACTGAAGGCTGGAGAATTGGCTGCTCAAAATTAATTTCAATTTGAAAATACACTAAAATAGAAAACACTTCTTTTAAATTGTAATAATATTTCACAATATCTGTTTTTACGGTATTTTTGATTAAATCAATGCAGCTTTGGTGAGCATAAGAGACTCACCAAACTTTTTTTTTTTTTCATTTAAAAAAATATTACTGACCCAGACTTTTGAATGGTAGTGTATATATTCTGTCTGGCTTTAATAATGCTTTCCTTTTTTTTCAACTCTCTCCTCTTAGACCCATCAAGCCCACAGACATTCTTCCCCCAGAACGAGGCCATGAGGTCGCTAAGGAACTTGGCATTCCATATTATGAAACAAGCATCGTCGCTCAGTTCGGTGTAAAGGATGTGTTTGACAATGCTATCCGTGCTGCGCTCATCTCTCGACGCCACCTTCAGTTCTGGAAGTCCCATCTAAAGAAGGTTCAGCGTCCCCTCCTCCAGGCCCCCTTTCTTCCTCCCAGACCACCACGACCTGTGGTGGGCATCCCTGATCCTCCTTCCATTGATGGAGAAGGTCCAGACTCTCTTTTCTGCCAACCGTTGTGTGCAGACGTCCTGTTTCTCCTGCAGGCCGGGGCCACTCATGTCTTTGCCCATAAGGTGTACCTGGCCACTTCCTGCTCAAAGTTCTATGACCTTTTCACTATGGATCTTGGAGAGGCAGGGATGGAGCAGGAGGGTGAGGAGAGCTCAGAGGGAAGCGAGGAAGAGGAACAAAGCCGAAGAGGAGCCAAAGAGCAGGCTGGGCGTACCAAGAGCCTGGACATTGATAAGGAGGGTGAAGGAGGCACTAGGGGTTCAGATAGGCTGCTCATGTTACTGCAAGGCTCACTGAGGACTTCACAGAGCGATAACGCTCTGCCTGCCAGGGGCCAGCCCTCTATAGGACCCCTGGGAGCAGGCCGTGCTCTTTTGGGATGGGGGCGTGGTTTCTTGGGGGTATACCTAGAGATGGTGGATGACCCTGTGACAGGTCGGCCGAGACTCATGACAGTAGTGTCAATGGATGATCTTATTCAGAAAGGGCCTTTCCAGGTAAGAACAAACTTAAGTGACACGATCGATAGCATGTTTAATAAGATTCTCAATCGATATATCTATAAAGTTTCTATGACAGTGTCAAATTATCTGTTATCCCTGTTAACTCTGCTTTTTCAGGCAGTGCTGCAGTACCTTTATACGGGTCACCTGGATGAGACACGTGGGGATCTGATGCAGGTGGCCACCATCG
Organism: Sinocyclocheilus rhinocerous; assembly: GCF_001515625.1. Classification (NCBI taxonomy): domain Eukaryota; kingdom Metazoa; phylum Chordata; class Actinopteri; order Cypriniformes; family Cyprinidae; genus Sinocyclocheilus; species Sinocyclocheilus rhinocerous. The sequence goes on from NW_015635305.1 coordinate 2,177,708, forward strand.
CCGAGCTTCTGGAGGTCTTCGACCTTCGTATGATGGTGGCCAACGTCCTGAACCGTGAGAGCTTCATGAACCAAGAGATCACCAAAGCCTTCCATGTGCGTCGTGCCAACCGCATCAAAGAGTGCCTGAGCAAGGGCACCTTTGCTGGTAGGCAATCTGAAATCAGGGTCAAACATTATGTATTATATATATCTATGTGAAGAAGCATTCATGTCGGATCTATCTAACAACCAGAACACAATGCATACAAGGAAACCCAAATGTGACCCAAATGTCCTGGCAAATTGTAATTATCGTATCCTGATAAATTACCCTGCTATCTGTTGTTCTATCCTTTTACAGCGAGAAGCTGAATCAAGCCTTTTCTCCAAACAAAAATAACCTTTACCAAGCAACTTAAAAGCTGCTGTTGTTGAGGGAATGATAAATGAATGGACAGTTCTCACTGATTTTTTGTCTAATTAACTGTCCTAATTTGTTTAGTGCAGACTCTTCAGGAAGTTCTGGTGTTATTGGGTAGTTAATTTCTATTACTTGTCAGTGTGTCACATTCTAAAGGCTTTTGTAGTGACACCATTGACTTAAGTCTCATGAGTTCTATTTTCAATTCCAGAATTCAGTGGAATTGAAATAGAATAGTTCATACTCTAGAACAGTCCATTTGTATTTCCTTTCCTTCATTCAGTCTCTTTGTTGTTTTTAAGGAAATACCCAGTGGAGTGCTTTAAAATATCCCTTCATTGCTGTCAGTGAATATTTGCATATTGTGGACGTGTTTGCTTTTCTGCTTTGTGGTTTCTGTGTCGCTTACTCTCTGTTGATGTCACGTCTTGTGTGTTGTGTGCATGTTTGTCATAATTAACCTTTTTCAACACTCCTTTATTCTCCACTTACACCTGTTTATTTCATTGCATCATCTGCAATTGTCATAATCTCATTACCCAACCATGAAGGTACTTCTCTCATGTTTGAAAAACATAACGTTTTTCATCTCCATTGTGGCCTGAAGACTACTTGTACATTCCCTATGGGTATGCAGAAGTTTATAAACTGAATCATTAGAGATTTATTTGCAGTAGTAGAAATCTGCATTGAATTGAATTAGGTGCTTTTTTCCCATCATGCCCTCCTGATACCCACAGCATACTGCTAAACAACCTGTCCAACATCATCTGTTTTTTAACAAAGTTAGTGAGCCACAGTGAACTCGTGGAGTCATCCATGTCTCTAAAGAATTTGCTGCTAAAATAAATTTGCCCACTATATGGTCCCAGTCTTGCCTTCCCTTCATATTTTCTGTCTTCTTATCCTTAGCCTTGTCAATCTGTCTATTTATTATTGGTCTATGTGTCTATCTGTCTCTTCGTCTGTCTCTGTGTTCGTCCGTCCACCTGTCTCCCCCTCTGTAGCCTCGACTCTGTGACACACGCCGAGCTGTGTGCTCTTTTCCTCCCGGTTTTAGATGTGGTGTTTCGATTGGACGACGGATATCTGCCAGCCCACAAGCCACTGCTCATCTCAAGCTGTGATTGGATGGCAGCCATGTTTCGTGGATCCTTCATGGAGAGTTACATTGAGGAGGTGATCAGAGATTTTAGTGATTCATATTTCATTAAAGCAAGAGCAAGGCACTATCTATGCTATATATACATACACATACACAGTATATATACATATATTTTTTTGCACGGACAAATTTAGTCTGCAAAAGTCTATTTTGTGTTACTGCACTGACAGACGAAAAAAAAAACTAATTGTGCAATAAGACGAATTTGCAGACTAAAACTGTCCATTGTCAAGAGTGTAGCGTATGCATAAAGGCAACTTTCAAACCAAGCATTTTTCTATTGGTTCTGTTCTCTAAGCATTGACTAAATACCAAAGTACCAGTATTTTTGACATCAGTGGTCTACGTCATATGGGTTTGATTTAGGCTCAACACATTTCTCAAAGTTTCACCTAAACTTATTTATGGAACCACAAAGTACTAATACAAAGTACTATTAGTCTCAGTCACCTTGATCCTTCCTACCCTGGAGCTCTGACAGATCCCACTAAAAAAGTGGCACAGGTAGTTAAAACTAGGCCGTCTCTATGACAGCCTGACCCACATTGATGCAGCTGCGACAGGAGACCATCTCATCCATATGGATGAATTAACAGCCCCGCAGTACTAAACAGGCCTCTGAGGAGAGTGCTCCAGGCAGACTGATGCTGAGACTTTAGAGGAGGTCCTGTGCCAGCGGGAACACATGCTGAGATATATCTGCTTTGTGTCTGTGCTCCCATATTCAAGAGAGGCAAACTAGAAGGGGTCTAGAAAGATTTATTTGCAGCGATTGAGGTTGTAGAGCAAATTTAGGATTTGGACTAGTTTTGACATCATGTTAGAGTTATATTAATATATATTAATACATTTTTCTGGTCAAGTTAGATCAGGTAATTATTTTCAGTCTGTATTATGCTTATTTCATTGTCATGTAATTTGCTTTTGCAAAACAGCAGTTGATATACAGTATATATTGATATGATATCTTTAGATTATGCACGTGTTCATACCAAAACACACTCACATCTTTGTGTGTGTTTCAGTGCATTGCTGAGTTTATAGTGACAGGAAGTTTGTTAGACTGGGCACTTCCTCTAGTCATTTCCTCAGCACCATCATGTGAACGTGTACAGGAAGTTTTTGTGTGTGAACCTTTCATAGATTTTTGGTCTCAAAGTGGTATTTAACTAAAACCACATGATAACCATTCCACACAGTTTTTAATTTGATTTACACTTGTTTTCTATGGAATTATTCTAACATATCACAGTTTCTTCTTGGCATAAATTTAGCTCATGTATTTTTCATCCAGAACTATTAAGTCAGGTGTCAAAGGTAAGGTTTCGCTGTATTCCTTTCGGAGGCCCATCTCACCCGCACATAACTCTATCCAGGTCTATCCCGTGCACGCTCTCTGATTTCCTTGGGCTACCGGCTGTCAGCTCAAGTTCTAGAAAGACAAGCTCCCTAAGGGCAGGAACTCGGGACCAAGCTGACCAACACCAGAGGCTGAGAGTTATAAGTGTCCAGGCCTGCCGGTGAAAAGGATCACCCTGTATAACATTACAAGCATTACAGGGAGCTAGATTTACAGCACAAGAACAAACTGATGCGGGAAATAGGATGCTGGCTGCTTTTCTATTCTGACAGCATCGGCTGAGAGTATGTCACATAGAGATCAACACAAGGTGGCCAGAGACAAGTAAACTTGGTTCTGCTTTGACGAGCTTGACATGCTCTTTGCTCAAGCGTTGAATTTTAAGGAGTATAATAGCATAACAAGGTTTGATTTTAAATGGATCCTCCACCCAAAAATTCTAATTCTCTTACCCTCATGCCATCCTATATGTATATGTCTTTCTTTTTTAAGATGAACACAAACAGACATTTTTATAAAAATATAACGCAAGTTGCTGGGACCCTCAAAGCTGGCATTTCACAAACCACACTAAACAAACACGACGGCAGTCAATAAGACCCCAGTTGATAAATCAATGTCTTCTGAAGCATACTAGAGTTTTGTGTGAGAAAAATACTAATAAATACTAAACAGCGTGGAAGTGCAGAGGACCGTCACTACTTTTACAAATTTAACAGTGCGCTTGCATCACGCTTCACAATGTGCTGATGTTCACATCAAACGAATGTACATATGACAGTTGGCCAGAAGTGTTCATTTATAGAGGTATATAAAAGTTGAAAATATTAGTATTTTGACCACACACCACTTTAGTTTAGCTTGAGAAGACATTGAATCATCAATTTGGTCTTATGGATTACTGTCGTGTTTGTTTTGTGTGTTTTTTTAAGTGTCAACTTTAAGGCTCTTATTCACGAGTATTATATGGACTCAAAGTGACTTATATGGACACAAGTATATGAACACATATATGATGTATTCAAATGAACACATATATTTTTCTAAAAATTTCTGTGTTCATTTGAAGGAAGAAAGTCATATACATCAGGGTTAGGAAATGAGAGATCATTTATTTTTGGGTGGAGTATCCCTTTAATGTCTATTTTGGTATTAGTGAGTACAGTAACTATCTTTGAGGCGGTGCTACTTTTTTTGTCTCTTGTGCACAGAGCATAGATGTTTTGGTGTGTTTTCAGTAGAAATCTCATAAGAAACAAGAGTTCACAAGGAGGGAGAGATTGGTTTGTTTGGTTATTGACTCATAGCAACCAAGTTTCTTTTTTCTTTTTAAACTCTTTGTATTCTACCAAAATCGTCCCTCTGGTGCCTCTTTCTTGGCACCTGAGCAGCAATCACTTTAGAAGTGTTAGTGGGCTTTGTAAATGTAAAAAAACTAAGCCTGTTCCATACATTACCGTAATGATGCAAGGCAAAGAGCGGCCAAATGACTTGGTCCTCATCTCCTCCAGTCTGGCACAGTAGGCATTGTAGCGACTGGTTGTAGTGAACACTGTGCTATTTTTAGAATGAGCTTGTGAATAGAGTGAGCCCTTGTCACTGTCTGTGCAGCAGTCGGCACAGAAGGTGTTGTATAACCAGATATAAAGCCCTTGCAAGACCTCAGGGTGGCAAATATTTATAAAGTGTCATTCAGTTGAGTAAAGCTGATCGTTCGCCCATAAGTGGATTTTTCAGAGTCTGTACTCAAATGTTTCTTGTCTATTGCTGCACATTATTGTTGCTTCAGTTTGTGACGCACAGAGTCAAGAGTTGTCCTTGATTGATCTACCACATGTAAGCTTTACTATTCTAGTCCTGTGCAGAAATATCTCTCAAGGTTTTTGAGGTTAGGCAGCACATACTTATTACTGAAGACGACTTTAAAAATCCATATGACATCTACACCGCTTCTGTATCTGAATGTTATTTATAGGTCTCTTTGTGTTGTACGTTTACGTTGCATGAGCTCAATGTGAGTACACTCTTCAGTAAGTCTTGCTGGTCTATCTCTGTTGTTTTGAACATGCTGCTTTTTAAGGCAGGAAGTGTCTGAACAAACGGGAGACGCTCAGGTGCCAGAATTCCTTTCAGCAACATCATACTTCTGAGTGTGATTAGCGCAAGACCGAGCGGAAGCTCAAATGTGAGAAGCTGTCACATTTTCCCCATGAGACAAAGATGAAGTGAAAACGGAGACGATGAAGGCGGAGACTGCGGTTGCGGTGTACACTGCAGTAACTTGTTAGTTGATGAGAAAGAGTCTGGTTGCTTTTGATAGGTGACCACTTCCTCTGTAACACACATTCCCTTGGGTCTTGACCCCATTTTCTTCTCAAGGTAGTTGCATTGTTTTTCTCAATTCTTCCTCTTCCAAGAAACAGCAAATTAACACAGCATATTAATATCACCATTTAATTGAAATTCCGGTCAATTAAAAATAAAACACTAAAAACTAGTGGATTTAGGTATCAAGTTCAGTATGAAAAGGATATTTATTTTGCAGTTTGTTAAAGATTACATTTAATGGTGCATTCAGTAGTTCTCCGGCTAGCATAAGCATTGCTGTTCTTCATATACTTTAAGTACTGACATCTCAGTGGTGTTAGATGATGCACTGCCATCTATCAACGCGGATCAGTATGAAAAAGAAAGAATTTCTTAAGAATTTAAATTTTTTTAATGAGCACAGAACTATTGAATGCATATTAAACAGTCTTATATATACAGTATATATATACTTTTTATTTTACTTGTGCCTGCTAAATCTAGAATTTGATGTGTTTGGATTTGTTTGCTTGTGTTTAGAGGATTGAGACAAAATTTCCATTCACTCACAGCACTATTGTTATCTTTAGGTTTTAATAGGAAGTTGCCTACTGTGTCCCCTCTGCGTCTTTTAAGTCTGCCCTTTAGCCATAATGAACGGTCATATTCACACTGACATTCTGTTAATTGGCTTTGAGACAGACAGGTGAAGGGCACCGCTAGGCTTCAGAGGTACCGCTGAGCGTCATCTTGCCACCCCCCAATGTACCATCTCTGACCTATAGAATCTGTGTCAGCTTGCGGTCGTTGTTCCCACAACCTCCTACTCATGTGGCGGAAGCAGTACAGATTCTGTTGTGATAGTTTTTGTGGTTTGATGCATTTAAGATCAGTTTACCGCACAACTCACTAAGCAAGAAGCAGAAGGTCGGTGCAGTTTAGGGTAAGTGGAACTGTCTAGTCATTCCTAAATTGGATGTATGTGATCAATATTATTTGAAACATTATAAAGATGTTTGCCTGTGATTGGACAAATCCCTTCACAAGATGCTAGTGCTAGTGGTTTCCAGGTTGCTATAAGCATCTGCACCCTGTAAGTGTTCAGTCCTCACGCAGGGTAATACTAGAGGCAATTAAATCCATTGCATCCTGTCCTAATTCACAGAGGAATAACTGCTTAGTCTGAGCATGGCGACGGCATAAGGAGAAGGTTGCCATGGGTTGATTCACAGTCTCTGCACTTTCCTCTTTGTGTCCCTGCTGAAAGCTCTCCCTTAATTCCTTGGCCGTTCCTTGGAGCTGAAAGAATAAGCATGCTTTTGTTTGCTCTCCACCCTCCAGCCAAAGCAGAGTCAAAACAACAGCACTTCTACCTTTAAGCTTGGGTTTATGTGATTTTGGTTATGAATGGTGTTGGATGTGGGCAGATTAAGTCATGTGGCCTCCAGGGACCTCACAGTGTCATGTATGCTCCTAAATACACCATGACATTACAATGGCACAACAATTGCAACTTTCTGTGAAGGACGATAAAAGTGGATTGCACTGTATTTGTGAAATGCACTACTGTTTAAAAGTTTGGGGTCAGTAAGATTTTATATTATAATGCTTTCAAAATTAGGAAATATTATTACAGTTTAAAATAACGGTTTTCTGTTTTAATATATTTTAAAACGTAATTTATTTCTGTGATGGCAAAACTGAGTTTTCAGCATCATTACTCCAGTCTTCAGTGTCACATAATTCAGAAATCATTCTAAAATACTAATTCGCTGCGTAAGAAACATTTCTTATTATTATCAATGCTTGACATTTTTGTGTTTCATCAGGATTCTTTGATGAATAGGAAGTTAAGAAAGAACAAACTAAGAAAGTTTAACAAGTTAAGAAAGAACAAACTATTTGTCATAATGAAACTGTCTTCACTGTCTTTTCTTTAAAAACATCTTATTTACCCCAAACTTTTGAAAGATAATGTGGCCTTGTACTAATATGATGTACATCCATTCATTAAAAGCAGAAGAATACAGTATTTTTTTAAAGTTAAGAGGTTATAAACACCATAAATAAATTGGTGCACCAAGTGGTTGTTTTAAATATGTTCTGGTGGTGACAAAATTTGCCATATCAGTAAATGGGAACAGAGTCTTGCTGAATGTTGTGTATTTTTTCTGTAAAGCATATTCTGTGTTCACTGTTATATGATGACAGTCTCTCCTGTAGGCTGGCTTGTTGGCTCTTGTTTATGCAGAGGCCAGGTCTCCCGTAGCGACAAGCCCACAGAGTTATTTTTCCACAGCTTTAAGCTGAGACTGTCAACGGTTTCACACAGTGCTTTAATCTCCTGAAGGATGAAAGACCCCTTGTGGTGGCCACTGTCCTCGCCCTCCTATCGCTCTCTCAGGCCCCTTCCTCCACGAGCCTTTCTGGATACGTTCATCCCTTTCTAACCGCTTCCTTGGCCACTTTGGGTCCTGTCATGTCAACACGAAGGCCTCCTCTAATGGTCAGCGGCCAGGACCATGCAGGTCTCAATAGGGGAGAGGTGCTGAGCAGATTGTTTCATCCCTGGATCAATCTGCCTCTCGAGTTTCCATGTCCTGGAGATGAGCTATGAATAAACATTTCTCAGCACGGGTTATTCAATTAAATTCAAGTTTATTTGTACGGCGCTTTTCTTGGCAATGTTTCTAAGATGGAAGAATGCTGTTTTTGTAACATGGGAAATATGATTTTCAAAAGACAAGTTGCTATCTAATATAACACCCAGATTTTTGACTGTAGAGGAAGTAACAGTACGGTTATGAAATCTTTTCACACAAACTTTTCTCAACGTGGGCTTTTGTTAATAACTGTGAACTTGAAATATTTAGGCTGTTTTTTGCTAACCGCCGCTCCGTTTCTCTTTTTAGGTCTCTATCCCCAACACCAGTTGTGCCTGCATGAGAGCCGTTCTGGAGTTTCTGTACTGTGGTGTGTTAACACCTTGTCTTGAACTGGAGCCAATGGACCTTATAATACTAGCCAACCGCCTCTGTCTTCCCCGCCTTGTAGCTCTAACAGGTAGGTTTCAATAATGGCTCTATGTTTACCCGAAGGCAGACAGTATACCTTGAAAAACCACTGTACAATTCTGTGGTTAATGGGCCTGGAGAGGAAAATAATCTGAGATCTTATACTTTCAGCATGAATTTGTGAGCCAAATGTTGGTTAATATTACAGATGATAGCATTTAAACTCATCAAAGCTACTAGACATGGTGCTAACTAGCAAAATAAATAAACAAAAATAAATGTTATCTACAGCTAAATATTATCTAAAAATGCACCTGTGAAGGTGAGAAATTTTTCACTGTTGACGATTTTGTTGTTATGGAGTATTTTGCAAATTGTTAACCATTAAGCCTCATGGCTGACATATTAACACTTGTTGTGTGGTGTTTTGCCATGGTCTACAGAGCAACATGCCGTTGAGGAGCTGTTGCAGTTGTCCGTTAAAGGGGTGGACGTTGATGGCCATGTGCTGGCCTATCTGGAGATGGCTCAGGTAACATTAATAAAGATGAAGCAAACAAAGCCTTTAATAGAATGCCCTGAGTAATGAAGTGGCAATATAACCAATGGCGCACATTACAGAATTACCATTCATTCATAGCCTACTTTATTCTAGTTCAAAGGATGAACAGACTTTGCTTTTCAAATGAGCCTCATTGAGAGAAATCACGCTGTGCCAACTCTGCTTTTCTGTCTGCTGTAGTTCCACAATGCCAAACAGCTCTCTGCCTGGTGTCTGCATCACATCTGCACCAACTACAATAGCGTTTGTCGAAAATTCCCTAAAGATATGAAGACTATGTCTCCTGGTAAGGAGCAAGAAGTGCTTTTGTTCATTTGTTTATTAGATTTATATTATGTATAAATGAAATAAATTCAGCAAAGATGCACTAAATTGATCAGAAGTCACAGTAAAAACATTTATAATGTTAGAAAAGATTTTTATTTTAAATAAATGCTGTTCTTTTAAACTATGCAGCCTTGGTGGGCATGAGACTTTCAAACACATGAAAAAATTGTACTGTACCAAACTTTTAAAGCAAGTGTCTGTATGTGTATATAAATTTAAATATCTCTGTTTATTTACTTATTTATTTTGCAATTCTAATTTTGTACTAGTAAACCTTATTCTCTTCAATTGAATTTTTTAAGTAAATATAGCTAAATATCTAAGCAACTTGATATATATCACATATTTATGATTCAAAACTTTTGCCACTGGGATAAAAAAAATAATAACTTGGATCAAAGACAAAATAAAAACACATTTTAAACCATTTGCTTTTTTTTTGCTTTAGCCATAAAACTTTCCAAATTGAATCCGAATCTGAATACAACACAATATCTAGCATAATATCTTACTTCTCAAGTAAATGTCTCTTGGTGTAAGGATTTTTAGATATTTATCTTTAGATGAAAAAACAAGATACAAATACTGAGCAAGAAAATTATTTTTCCACTGTATTTCCTTCATCTTGCTCTTTTGTTCTTCCAGAAAACCAGAAACACTTTGAGAAGCATCGCTGGCCCCCTGTCTGGTTCCTGAAGGAGGAAGACCGCTACCTCCGTTCTCAAAAAGAGCGAGAGCGCGAGGAGGAGATCTTACGCAAGCAGCACACCAAACGCGGCTGGTGCTTCTGGAGACATCCATCCTCCTCAGCACCCCACATTTCCTGAAGGTCTGCCTACATCCATCCATTCAAACCCCCTGTACCCCTCTCCCTCATCTCAGTCCAGAGGCATATAACCAAGCCTGGGGAGCCCTGTTTCTGTGCATCCATCCCAACTGCTGGAAGTGTGTCTGGGTCTTCTTTGCCTCTGAGCTTTAACCTTCCCTCCCGCGTTGGGCCTTAGCGGGCTGCCCGCCACGAGAGCTCAAAGCGTATGTGTCATTAAATGGGAGACGGCTCGGAGAAAGTCTCAAATCTTTCTCACTCTCGATGTTACATGTTCTACTGTGCGAATGCAACAGGTCTCGCCACAGCATCACATAGGGAACGCCATCATTGCAGTGGCCTGCTTTCGCCTCTTAAGACTGTTATTATTATACAAGACCACACACACACTCACACCAGCACCCCGTCTGAGCGCTGGCGCCCAGGCACACGGATGCTGCATGGTGCTGCTGTGTTGAGCTTTTCTCTGTGAGACCTATTTCTGGGAAAACCGTCATGTTCAATGCCTACAAGCTGAAACATAGCTTAGCTTTGAATACAACTAGCAACTAAAATGGCGGCAGGGATATATATATATATTTTAAAAAAATTAAATAAAGGGGTTATTGCCCTTGCCTACATTCTCACTAAAAAAAATTCTCCATTTTGGATCTTCCATTGCCCCATATTTGGCTCTGAATACCAATTGTGTTGCCTACTAAAGAACTGTTTTTCAGATTGCTTGTCCTGTTACTAAAATTTGCTCATGTGGTAGAACAGAAGGGGTGTGTAGTTCAGGTCTGTCACTCACTAAAAAACTCCAGGCCAGCACCAAAGACAGACATACACACAGACAACTCATTCAAACACAAACGCCTTACGAAAATCTGCAGAAACAAAAACTTGACAGCAAGTAAACTACAAAATTAGGGCTATTTTACCACTGCCAGGAGAGTATTAACAGTCACAGCTGTTATATGACGTTCTGTAGATTGAGCTTTGTGATATGACCACTAGCAAGCTCCTCCACTTGCTTGCCTTTCACCTCCACCACTGGGGGACGCCCATGCCTTCTGAGTTTACCCTGCTTTCGAAAGTATTAGCTACTCATTTGTTTGTCAATCCTGTTTCGGATCTTCACATCCTTGTGAAATGCACTCATTTTTGTAGCACTACTTCAATCTTAGCTATTGGCAAACCAAAAAGTAGGTTGCAATGTTTGGTATTCCTTCGCCACTCCCCTCTGTTACTCCTCTGCTCCGCTACCTCTGCAGTTAGCCAAACTGAGGCAGAAACTATCGATCCACTTCCTGTAGTGTTTGATACGTTGCAATGTGATGCTTCACTTTGCACTTTACATGCGCAGATACAATCGGTGCTCAGGATTAACCTGCTAAATGTCACAGCGTTCAACCATTCACCCATTATATCTTTAAGGGGCGGTTACACTAGACTTTGAGCAACAGTTGTGATGTGATGTCACGCTATGTGCTGTCTTTAAAAAAAAAAAAAAAAAAACAATTCTGCAGTGCTGCGAACCTGCAAATTTAAAGTTTGTGTTTGTTTAATTCCACTAAGCTGTCAAGCCATGACGTAATGATCTTCTATTGGTCACGTCTAAACATGATACAGATTTGCAGGTCAGAGTTCACCAAACTTGGAACGTTGTGTTTCCAGTATCCAACATTTGCATGCGTATGAATGGAAGGAAAAGTGTAGTGTTACCGCCTCTTTATCTTAATAACAGAATATCCCAACATAAGCTGTAAATCAAAAGTGTATCCTTCTTTTTTGATTGAAAAGCTTTCGATTTCAAGCTTTGAAACAGGTTTTGTGGTTAAATTGACAGTGATATGCTAACAGCCACTCTCGGTTTGGTTCCTCTTTCAGACGTGCATGCGCTGTGAAGTGTTGTTAGCATCCGTTTGCTAGAGTCTGTCTCGACAGCCTTCCATCTGAAAACATGAGTGCCTACGACCATTGTTACACTTTCCCTACATTCAAGTATTTCTCGGTGAAGCATGTTTGTTTTGCCTGTTTCGTGCCTTTTAACAAAAGTGTTTTTAATAACTACTTTGGAGGTGAGTGAGAAATCGGAGACATTTTAAGTTTTCCATGCCACCCTTTTTCTATTTCTGGCTTTCTGATTTCGCTTCCTCAAGGCTGCACCCTGCTTTTCACACCAGACGAGCTGAAATCATCAACAGCTACAAAAATAGACATGCAGAGCCCATGTGCTCAGACAGGCCGATCTGCACACAAAATAATAAATAAATTACAAAAAAAGAGGGAAACAGAGAGCAGATGCTGTATGGCTGTATGCTACCATCTTCACCCGTAGGGGCACTTTTGTAGGTTCATCCCACTAAGATGCTGTATTTATAGGGGCAGACAAATAAATGAATGTTTATAGATGCCGCACTATGCCTAAAGGCTTAATAATTAGTAAAATAACGAATGTAAGACCTTAGTGTGTATTTGCAGACTGGCTCTGCGATAAATTATGTACTTAATCGCAGCTTTCCTGTCTGCCCCTTAGAGTTAAAGAAGAACAATCCGAGAACACATCAGCATGCTTGTTGGGATGGAAAGTGTTGTTGGGCTTGTTAGCACTTTTTGTTCTTTGACTATTTGCTTTTGCACTTTTATTTTAGAGTTGCTCTGCCTTTGATGTGCATGGCATTGACTGTTTCTAAACTACGGCTTTTGAAAACATTTTGTAGCATGGAATGGTTTCTTCCATTAAAAAGGTGCTCCTTATGGCCCTACGTATTTTGTGCTTACATAAAAAAAAAAAAATCCCTCATACTTACAAGACTTTTATGTCGGTTGCTCAAAGTCTTTGTACCTTGTGCTTTAATCGAATATGCCTTCATTGACTTCAAGGACATGTGATGTGTTTTTCTGCTGAAATTAGGTGGTTTAGTAGATTTCAAATAAACAGTATTAGAAAGGTCTATTAGCCCTCAAAAGGATTGTTCACCCCAAATGCAAATTCTGTCATTTGCTCACCCTCCTGTTGTTTCAACATGTTTTATATGAATTTATTTCTTCTGAAGAACACAAAAGAAGTGTGTGGCATCCATGAAGTCAAAGGCATCCAACTCAACTTTATTGTATGGACAAACATTTTTTTCAAAACATGTTTTTTATGTTCCACAGGGGAAAAAAAGGTCATACAAGTTTGAAATGACGTCAGGGTGAGTAAATGACGACAGAATGTTCATATTTGGGTGAACAACCGTTTTAAATTGAGAGATTGACTTAGTGACTAACAACAGGAAAGACAGTATAACTGCTTGCTAAATATGCACTTTAGCTTAAAATTTGATTCAAATTATATTCTTTGTGGATTTTCTTTCAATTTAACAAATTGTAAAGTATTTACCGGTGCACGTTTACAGGCAAGATGTGCATGGGAATGGTCTAAGCGCTAACTTGTATGTAATTATGAATAACAGTAGCTTTCATTAATAAGGAATTATCATGCACTTTCATCATGTTATTGAAAAAAATTAATAATTTAAAAAAATCTGAGCCCTTATTACAACTTTTAAAAAGTCCATCCAAAACCCTTACAGATACTTATTGTTATACTAAATGTTTATCATGTTCATTATTAATGACACATTGTGGTTGTAGTTCTATTTATTTAATAACAGTTCAGCATTAGAATCCCACTAGTTTAAAAGAAACGTGAGAGCACTTGAGAATTGTGGTCTATTGTTGTGTTACCGTGCCTTTAATTGAAAAAAAAAATCTTTCTGAAGAGGTCACTGCCTTTAGTTTTGATCAAGGTAATTGTAGTGCACTAACACACACACACACACACACACACAAACAACACCACAAACTTTAGCTGACAGCCATCAGACCACTGTAGGCCTATTGCTGCATGCCTGTGGCCAGCATGTAGCAATACCCTCTGTTCTTTGAGTGATGATGTGAAATATTTTTATGCTTTCCCCCCTAACATTTTAGATGTTTTCATCCCTCTTTGATAGTGCTGAGCTGAGTGGAAACCCGTGCTTGTTGTGAACAGTGATTATAAGCATTTGGATGAGAGTGAATGTAAACACATGCACATTAACAGAGTCAGAGGCACACTTGCACCCTCTACAGTCAACTGAAGGTCAGGGTTTTATTTTTTTATTTTTACAAGGCTAAAGGTAATATAAATTGGTGTAGGACAGGGGAGATATGTTACACAACATTCTTTTTGGAATATGACTTTGGTTTAGGTGTTTTCTTTTGCAAAATACTAATACCAGAGAGCTGTTATTGTGATTGTCTGATTTTTTTTATTTTATGAAAACACTCAATATTTGTAATAAACTGGAAAGGTTAATCACATCTTACTGCTTGTAAAATTAACAATCTGACCTCTGGTCATAGGCAGAGACCACTTCAAGCCCTTGTTAGTTTCTTTGTTTCAACAGAGCTCTCCAACCAACTTCCTTTCTGTGCTCTGAAATCCACCTTCATCTCCATGAAAGAAAAGGGCCGTATTACTGAACAACATCTGTCAATTATAGTGGAGCACTTGTATGCCCTTTGGCAGACGCTGTCCCTCTTTCCACTTGGGGTGAGGTGTCCTTGCCATTTTTTGTCTTCTTGAGGTGAGGTAGGTGTCACTGACTGTTGACCCTACCCTTGACCTCTCTTCCTCTTTCAAATCTGTGACTATTTAAAGCTGTTTTGCACTTTGTGGTTTTCTTTTTAACTTCTTGATTATTGTTTCTGATACCTGTTCTGTAATTATTGTTCTTGTTCTGAACCAGAAAAAGCACACACACACACCATACACACTACTAAGGGCTTTTAAAATATAAAATCAGAATGTTTTGCTGCTGTTGCAAAAAAGAATAAAGAAAAAAAAAGTTTTACTGAATCGTTTGTAATATTTTTGAACAACTGTGATTTGTACAAAATGGAGCAAAAAAGGGGTTGGAAAAAGGTTTTCTGTTTCAGTATTTTAATGTTTGCTTGGCTTTTAATAAAACTTAACTGAACTCTTTGAACTCTTTTATTTGTGTGTGTTTTTATTTGCTATGAAATGTTAACTATTGATCATAAAAATGGTTACATTAACACATTTTAATATAATAATCATTTAAAATACATGTAAAAGAGTATAACTGTTCTCAGATACACTGTAAAAAAATATTTTTCAAAGTTGTAAATAAAACAAAGATTAGCTGTATTGGAGTTTTAAAAAAAAACTTTCAGTCCTTCTACTTCAAAATGTCATGTTTAATTCAAGGTTTTACTTCTGTTTTATTTGTTATTATAAAGTTACAAGCAATTTCTGAGTGAAAATGATTTCAAAGTAAATCCTATACCATTTTTTTTCAGTGTATCTTGCACATAAATGGGAAATGTACACAATTTTATGTAAGATTTGTACAGGTGATCAGCTCGTTATGTGGAAAGTCAGTACTGTAAAATGCCCTACAGAGGGAGACATACACAGTTTTAAGCGTTTCCTCTCGTTAAACTCTATAATAAATATATTTACCTAAATATTATATATATATATATATATATTATATAATATGTCACATATATTTTTGCATTAGAAGTATGACCATTTTTCCATGTACTAATAACACGTACTGCTAGTTGAGCTGCTTAGGTTTGTTGCAGAAGCACTACTTTTATTCAGCTGGCTCTTCTTTTATGTCTCTCCTTCACAAAGTAGCAGACAAAATGGCTGAGTCATCCCAAAGTGACTGCCTTCCTTCCTCCAGTCCCTCAGTCAAACGCCTGAAACAGTCAGATCAAAATGTCAGTCCCCAGAGGTGATTTAATAAAATAGTTGTAGTATGAGGTTTTTGGTTGTCATGCAAACACAGACATGGTAATGATTTCCATAGGACAAGGCGGTTGCAGTGTTGCATTGTTTGAAGGAATACACGTCACTTTATTCCCTTCAAATCTTTGTACACTGACAGTTGTAGTCTCTCTGCGGGTATTTGCAGGTTTTCTGCTCATTTATCTTGTGAAATCATGATCACAGCTATCTAGCTGGTTTTCTCTCTTTCCGTTTCTCAATGCACTTTAGTTTATCACATTAAAACAAACTACCATGCAATCTCTATGTGTCATTTATGTTGTGAAATGTATCACAAGCGTGCTATGGATTCTCAGCATTGCCACAAGGGGCGCTAAAGCAGAAATTTGCCTAAATGGCTGTGTTTGAAAATGTTTCACTTTATGAGTCCTTCACACGAAATTCTTGATAGTGCAAATTCCTATTGAGGACTAAATTAGCTGGGTTTCCATCCTAAATTGTTAATTTAAAACATAGTGCGGTCTTGCTTTCGGAGGTGAATGCTAGCTGTTTGGGAACGCAGTTCCATTCTGGGAGACAATTATACAGAAATACTTTGACGACAGTGTTTGCTTGGGCGTTTGAGAATGATCGTAACATTTCAAATGCTGTGCAACGAGATCGGTCACATGACTTTTTTGAACGCTCATCCGGAATTTATTCGCAAAATTCTCCCATTGTTTGCACAGGGTGTCCGCGGGTCCTTAATAAGTCTTCAAATGTCTTAATGTTTTCCTAATATAAGGCCTTAAAAAGTCTTAAATTCGGATTCGATGGGTCTTAATTATTTTTGGTCTCATTACCGCTAAAATATCTTCAGTCTGACGGACCTAATGACTGTTTTCAATCATTGGACAGACCGAATTTCCATTACAGGTTTAGGTCTTAAATTTCATATAAGGTGGTATTACAAAGGTCTTAAAAAGTCTTAATTTAACTTGTTCAAGTCTGCAGAAACCCTGTTGCATTAACCCTTTTTCGCACAAATCAAAATCCACCTCAAACGAGCATAAAAACTTTTTTGCGAATCACTCGTTTCTGATGCGATGCTTAAAAATGCTCATAAAATGAGGGTGATGGAAACATAGCTGACTGCTCTATGTACTCTATCGCCCCCTTGAGTAGCCTACTGAAGATTCTACAGATGTATTGTTATAGATTAATAGTGTGGGCCCTGTGTGGGCATAATGAGGGCTTCCTGGGGGCTAAGTGAGGGCAGTCTGTGCAGGGCCAGCTCTAAGGGGCCAACGTTTTGCCAATGAGCAAATTCTCAGGGGCCCTGCGCTGGCAACTCGCTGGGGGCGCTAAGGCTAGTCCTAAGTGGGCCCGTAAAGGGCCAGTGCAGGCTTGTTTGCAGACTTCTTTAAAGGGGTCATATGATGCGATTTAAATTTTTCCTTTCTCTTTGGAGTGTTACAAGCTCTTGGTGCATAAAGAAGATCTGTAAAGTTGCAAACACTAAAGTCTCAAAACCAAAGAGATATTCTGTCACTATGTGGGAAGATTTGCATAACGCCGCCCAAATGTTCACGCAAAGAAAGAAGGCGTAACTTTTATTCTCGCTGTAGTATTGTTGTTGCCGCTGCCGCCATGTCGTGAAGACGCTGTGTGCTTCGTTGTGAAAGCGAAACTATTTTGTTTGGTCTTCCAAAGAGAGGACGATATCTGCTTCGTCATGCCTAGAGCTGATCTGTGCTGGTCGCTGAGGGAATACATCAACTTAGTGCTGTGGATCGCCGGATTGGCTTTCACCGTTTTCACCGCTCCTTCGTCGGATCTGCCGGGACCGCCGTTCTCGATCCCGCCGCCTCAACTCACTCTTGCCCGGCCTCAGCTCACGGTAAGCCGGGGCTTTCGCTCATGCTAGGCCGCTGTGTTTTTCGTTGTGAAAGCGAAACTACTTTGTTTGGTCTTTCAAAAGAGGACGATATCCGCTTCGTTATGCCTAGAGCTGATCTGTGCTGGTCGCTGAGGGAATACATCAATTTAGTGCTGTGGATTGCCGGCACATTTTATGGAGGACTGTTTACTGATCCTGGGAGAGTTACGTTAGACTAAAATGCCGGCAGTTCTGACTCACGTAAGTACGTTTTCTTTTATCATTTGCCACTGATGATTCAAACGCGAGTTTTGAGCAGTGTAGAGTAGCGCTTGTTGTTTGTCATTTCTTCGATTACAATTGCAGACATGGTTTTATGTTTACGCAATGCAACGCAACGCGTAAAATGACAGTATAAGTCATTATAATCAGTAATTATGTTATCGATACTCATGATTATACAAATCACTGGATGCAACAAATGCCTCGTTTGTAATGGGTTTTAATGTTTTTGTCTCGTCGCTCCGGCCGGACAGGGCATCACAGTATGGTAGGGGCGTAACATTTCCGTCTCACGCTTGAGGTATTCGGCCAATCACAACGCACTTGATAGCTGGCCAATCACAGCACACCTCGCTTTTTCAGACCGATGAGCTTTGTAAAAATCGACGCGTTTCAGAAAGGCGGGGCATAGAGGAGAAACAATAATGTACAGTATGTGGAAAATAATGTGTTTTTTTAACCTTAAATCGCATAAACATATTTCATTACACCAAATACACAAAATACTGTTCTTTTTAGCAGCATCATATGACCCCTTTAACACGCACAAGCGTGCCACATGTGGGAGTTCAGACTGTGACAACTAAAGCATGGGATCTTCATCTTCTGGTGTAATGAGCGCAGCACTAAATAATGGCTATGTAAACAGACTGGAACCCAGTGGAGGATGTTCCCTGAAGTCTCCTCACAAGAATGTGATAATACTGGAAAACATAGCAAGCATTGTTTGACCTTTTAATGTCATTATGCCATGAGAAAGCAAACACAAACTGCTTACAACACTGAAATCCAAACCCTTGAAGTAAACGTTTTCCTCCCCCAATTACGAATCTTTGCCTGCATATTACTTAATGCTTATTGAGCTAAAGAAATCCATAACTTAAACTGTGACAGTGTTTCAATTTTAGAAATTGGTATGAAAAGAGTAGGGTTGAAATTATCCACAGAAAATTTTTGTGAATCCTGACATAGTACCGCTCCATATGATATGGCAAATATGCTGTGTGTCTTCAACGTAGGCATTCCAAAAGGTAATGAATTCCCAGGAAGTCAGTGCTGATAATGCTAGCATTTACTTAAGATAATGCATTCAGAGATGAAAACACAGTATCAAACGTCTAGGAAAGGTTGATGAACTGCTGGATGCTTGAAAAGGATGGAAAGAAGCAAGGCTAACAGAAAACATATGATGAAAAAAGTAATGACTAAGAGAGGGCAGAGGTCAAGCTATAAGCCTGGACTAAAGGCACATATCTTTGGTGTGTTAAACTTTGACATCTCTTTCAGGTCTAAACACATTGAAGCATGAC
This sequence comes from Sinocyclocheilus rhinocerous, assembly GCF_001515625.1. Lineage (NCBI taxonomy): Eukaryota > Metazoa > Chordata > Actinopteri > Cypriniformes > Cyprinidae > Sinocyclocheilus > Sinocyclocheilus rhinocerous. The sequence goes on from NW_015635305.1 coordinate 2,196,894, forward strand.
TGTGTGTGTGCATTGCATGTGTTCAAGATGTAAAGGCGGACAAATATGCCAACGCTGTAACAGACAGGAATGGTCTTGAATGTTATTTCTTTGTGCAATGCATCACTTTTAATGAAACTATGAGGCGTTATAGTAGAGCAAGGTTTTCAAACTTTCCGATGCCAAGGCCACCATAAAGGATGATCTATTGGCCAGGGACAAAAATAGACTGTTGACTGACTATTTGTAATAGACAATATTTTTCCTCAGCTGAATAACTGTCAGTCTCCCAAAGCAAATGATTAAACCTGATAATATTTGCTTTGTTGACTGCAATCCTTTTTTGTATCCATATTAATGTGAGCTTGCATTTACATGTTCTCTGCAAAATTTTGTGGCCAAAATCCAGGCGTTTTCAATAGCAATGACTGGAATCAGGACTTTAGGAAGAAATTTCCCACACAGATTTTGCTCATATTCACGTTGGTCACACAAATTTGTTGCGCTGACCAGCAGAAAGCTGCTTGGTATGAAAGTAACTTCTTTGTGAGTGAGACTAGTGAAATCTGTGTGGGGAACTTTTTTGCACTCATGTGACACTCCCAAAATGTGTGGATTCCCAATGCAATGACTGGATTTCACAGAGCAATGATACATGTGACCGCAACTTTAGAGTAATCTTAAATGTTTGAACCTGAAAAAACGCTGTCAATAAGATAAAACAATTGCAGTTCATCTTATGATCTGACTTCAGACATTCTTTAGAAAGTAGAATGAAATGGATATATTATCAGATTATGTAGTAAATGTGTGAATGCAATAAACATTTAATTAATATCTTGAAGTAAACATGCAAACTTTGACATTCCTAGAAAAGATATTTGTAAAATCTTTTTTTTCCCCCACTAATTTTTATACCCTTCCACCACTTCCAGCCTACCAGGGGCCCCTGGACCTCAGTTTGAAAAATTCTAGAAAGGCCAACATATAGAAAACTTTGTTGTATGTAAAAAAAATTGTATGACAATAGGCTTTATCAGGCTCAGTCAGAACATTTAGAAACCACATGAGGGCTTCATCCTCCATTTTGTGTTTACTCTGTTTTAAATAACATTATTCCAGTGCTAAAGGTATTCCTCTCAAATAAATAGCACTTTATCATTCTCTTAACAGCACAGCATCTTAAACAATCTCTCGTGTCACTCAAAAGGAAATACCAGACGTGGTGTCATGTCAAACACAACAGCATAACGTTCAAATCTGTCAACAGGGAAAGCAACATGAGGCAGGAAGCTGCTGAGATCATGAAGGAATTCGGACATTTTGGCACCCGTTTGTTTCAGATCATGTGCCACAAACCCTCACACATGCCTCCAAAGAGGATGTTTTAGGGGGATCCAGCGGTTTAAGCTGGGATCTGTGCTCTAGTGCACATCTACCCTTAAACACAGAGTTTTAGACAGGCAGTGGGGGCCCTTCACTAGCAGAGCTCTACAACATGAATTAATTAAACCATAAAGATAGATGATGTAATGTTTAAAGAGCCAGCCGGAGGAAGATGTGGGTTCAGTTTGCGTTCACGGCTGTGTGTGTGTGGGTGTGTGGAAGAGAATGAGTGGGTAATTCCTAACTCCTGATTCCTAAGAGCAATGTTGAACTGACGTCAGTAAAGTATGAAGACTAAACTTCTCTTCTCCTGTGGGTCAATGAGGGTATTTTAACCTTTAAGCATCTTTCATCATTTTGTTTAATCCTATGCACATCTGTATAATCATGAACATATTTTGCAAGAAATACATCTGAAACAGTAATAACAGACGATGTACACTAGATCAGGCTACACGAAAAGCATAAAACATCCTAAGAGGTAACGGATCAAAAAAAGGCAAGAGGAAAGTTTCAAACTGTTTTGTTGAAAAGTGTTTTCTGCATATAGTATGGTTATTACATTTATCTAAAACTAAAATTATAACATTTTATTACCTGAAATACATTATACTAAGCATTGCATTTTCAACAACAACAATGCCAGTTTAAAGGAGACTACATCAAGTTCAGATCCCATGAAATCGGCCCTGCTGGGACAAGGGTCCCTCCAGAGATCAATGCACTGTAAACGGCTTCTCAGCTGGCTGCAAAGCGCTCCAAAGACTGCTCACAGGAAGCCTGTACAAAGAGAGACTGGCAGCTCAATAGCGTGTCAGTGCAGGACCAGTGGACTTCCAGCCAAACTCACACTCATTCACTGCTATACTTCAAACATTAGCACAAAACAGGAGCAAAGATCTAAACATTTTGACTGAATATGCACAGACTCGTATAGATGCTCTTTTTGTGCACGTGATTTCTGTCTTTTATGGAATCCAGGAAAAAGAATGAAAATAAGAACAAAAAGACTAATTAAGTACTAAAGCATTACACTAACAGGGGCTTCACAAGTTCACATGTAATCGAAAGGGGTAAAGAATAAGCATATTTGGCTTGCTGTCCTCAAGGAGGGTTTCGAGCTTGAGATTTGGAACAAACCCGTACTCCTCTGGACTTCCCTGGTTGGCCGAGAGAGAGGTGTTGGATTGGGATGCTGGAAAACTGTCCCTGAATGGAGGTGAGAGAGGCTTTCTCTGATATTCCTCTCAAACTTTGTTAAAATAAACTTCATTTTCTAACTTGATTCTGTCGACCCTCGGCTGCATGGGGGCGCTGGAGGATCTATATATATATATATATATATATAAAAAAAAAAATTTAGGGCTTTAGGGCTGTCAATGTTAATGTGTTAACTTATATTGTTAACTAAATATATTCATTGTAATTAGATTGTGATTAAAAAATTAAGTCATTTGAAAAAATACTGAATGTGACATTATTACTATTATTACTGTTTGCATTCTGCTTTTTTATTTTATTGACATCCATAATAACAGTGAGAAATAAAACACAATTCTGCATAGGCTATAGTTTTTTTTTTGGGGGGGGGGGTAGTAAGGCTCCAGCCGGTATGTGTACACACTAGAAGTACACTGTCAACTTGTCAGTAATTAATTTTCAAATGATAATATTTAAATAAACTACTTAGGTTGAGATTCAGTGTAGGACATAAAGGTCAATTATTTGATTTTGCAAATGTTATTTAATTTTGCAAACATATAAACAGTATAAATGGGTATACATAAACGGTAAATATGGCCTCAAAAAGTTTGAAAACCTCAAAAAAAAAAAAATAGTAGGCCCTATGCACTAAAATCCAAGATAGCTTAAAATGTGGACCTCTCATGACCCAATTCAACAAGAATGCCCACAAACCCATTTCAAATGCGTCCTTGTGTTTAAAAAGTCTAGAATATAAAAACTGGATTCAATTATGTTACCTCCAAATTGTTTTAATGTGACCGTACATACCACGGTCTGTAATTCATGTTAGCAGCAACCGAGATCAACTGAAATTGTGCAACAGCAGTGGTGTTTTTTCCCCTCAGAGCAGAGCAGGAGGTGGAGCTTTTGGGGAGATTCCTCTTCATGAAGTTTTCCAGCAGGACTGATGCAGCACATCGGCAGTGTTCGCCTCCACCTTCAACTCCAACAGCCCTTCACCTTCAGAAGTTACAAATCGCCTGCAAAACTCACTGAATGCAACTTTGGATAAGGGAACTGATTGTTTGCTAGTGACACAAAACGTGTGTTGAAGTGCACTGGTTTGTGGAGTACATAGAAACACTCCAGCATCAGGATGAGAGCGATTAACTTGGACACGTACAGCCTGTCTCTGCTGACCGCTAAAGAAGACGTTCTCAACCCGAGAGCATCCACCAACTGGTACAGTAAACATTACTTATTAGTTGTGTCTCAGTCTTAGCGAGCTGCCTGTCTAGACTGCATTTTTGGGCGTCACAGGCGCGAGAAACATTTTTAATTATCACATAGGCAACAAATCGAAATGTTGTCTAGGTAGGGAGCTGATTTGGTTTTGAGACACAACCGAAGGCGTGCATTGATGCTGCTTTGTAAATGATATTGCGCAGTTGCTTTTTAATGTCGTCAGATTTCGTTATTATTTAGCCTACGTTTTGAATAATAAACATTTGAATGCACTTAAGTTTTGCACTGTGCTAAGAAAGTTGAAACATGTTCAACAATGCAAACAAAAAATGCAGAGTATTGCTCTCCTATAACTCTGGAAGTACTTGTTTACAGTACTTTTTGTGGGAAGCAAAGGCCACTTCCCTCAAGCCTATCCCCCATTGCTGAAGATTTAGGTCACTGAAGGTGTTTTTTTTTAAAATACGAATTTGAACGGAAAGTTATGTTCCTGTGGAAGTGCTTGATATGACACTTCTCCTTCCATTTCTCCCTTAGTGTTTACCTGTATGCAAATGAGCTCAATTGCCATAGGCTACTGTATATAGGTGCAAGCACGAATTATTAGACCCTGTAACCTGTAGGTTTTAAAAACTTGAATTTGACCTATATATGTTCAGACCAACGCATGCACAATAATTACATCAGTTGTAGGCTATGTAATTAAGTGCATTTACATGTCTTTCACTGTGTCATCTTTTGTTCAAACGGGATGGAACTTTGCATGCGTTCTCAGACTTAAGTACTGAAGTAGACTCTCTGTTTAATGACAATCGCACCATTGATTGTTTCTTAGTTATTTTAATTTATTATTTTATAGCGCCACCAACTGGCCGAGCCCAACTAAATTTCTGAGGTCTCCTCAGAGTAAGCTTCTGCATGCATTCTTCTTCTTATGCATTAGTTCTTTAAAATAACTATTTATTTTTTTTGTAAATCAGACCATGCGCTACATTCTTTATGGAGATTTCCAAGTTTAACATATTTTGATGATTAGAATATGTTGCACTCCAGACTGCACATTTGCAAAATATGGTACAGACAAATTACAGGTACAGACAGTCAAAAAAAAAACAAGGACTAGTTTGCAAAAATAGGTTTTTGAAAAATCCAATATGGTGTAAAAATTCCTTTGCAGAAATAAAATGGGGTATAAATAAAAAATTTTGATCCATAGCTCCACCTGTATTTTATGTTTCTACCATTTGTGGGTTATTCTGTATATTAAGTTGTAAGGTAGAAAAAGTATAGGCTAATAATAATAATCCTAATGAATACAATAGTGTTCCCAGAAGTTCATTTTTGGACCCATAATAAATAAAAAAAATCAGCTGGCTCAGTGTTCTAGAAAATGGAACCATTTATTGGCCTATAAAATTATTCAAAGTTTTTTGCTGGTTCCTCATTTTGTGTGTGTGCATTTTGGGTTGAATAATGTAAGGAGACCAACCAGCCTCTTTCTTTTGTGACTTTCTACCATGATGTCATGAAGTTATATTCCGCCTCAGCTTCGTGCTTATGCAGAGAGTAGTAGTTTACAGTGTGGTTTGCACTAAAGTGGACACCCACATGATTAGAGACACCTTTTTCTGAAGCTGAATACATTTGCTCTTATTCATTTAGAGAAGAAGTTAATAGCCTGTTCCCACTCGCCGCTTTCTCGACTATATGATGTCATCTTTTGTTGGCTTTAAAGTACTCATTGAACACATTGCAAAGGTGACAGTAATTATAGGCGTTTCAATATAATCTGCATGTATCAGCTTGGATATACATTTGTTCAAACTTTAACAACCCCTGATCTGATAGTTCAGAAGTCCTGCAGTGTCTTTCCTCTGTGTCAGATCTTGGCAACTCACGTTTGTTATATCAGCAGTGTCATTGTCTCTCCTGTATTTCAGCAGGCTCAGGCTAATTCCTGCAAACGCCCGTCAGTGGCTTCCTAAATGATCCAGGCAGCACCCATTCTGTTTTTCCACATGCTTAATCACCGTGGAAACGTGCTCAGAAACAGTCGCTGACGCTTTAGGCTTTACAAGCCTATCAGGCCCATTCATGTACTGCATGGTTCTGTCTGTTGACAGCTGGAACAGTGATGGTGAGGGTTTGTCGACTTTATATTTCACAATGTCATTTTGACATGTCAAGTCACTTTAAATGGCCCATAAGCAGATGCTGAATGTAAGAAGTGACAAAAGACCTGTGAATTTTTAGCAAAAGGGTAAACTTGTACTTCTCCACAACAGTTATCTGTTATCTCTGTACTTTTGTGCTCTGAACAATTGGCGTCAATGACTTATTGAGCTGCTCAGATGCACTTTGAGCGCACTAGAATGAGAAACAGCTTCTGCTGTCAGCAGTTTTTACATGATATGGGGTTATAAACTTTGTTTATTGAAATGAAAAATAAAGTTATTTGCCAATAAAATATATTTTTTTGTTCATAATCATATCTGTTACTTTCAAGCATCCACAGTATATGCTTGTGTACTTCTACTTGACTACATTCTGTTATGGTGCATAACTGCATAAATGACCAAGAAACAAAAAAAACAAAACAAAAAATATATATATGTATAATATACGTATATACAGGTGCATCTCAATAAATTAGAATGTCATGGAAAAGTTCATTTATTTCAGTAATTCAACTCAAATTGTGAAACTCGTGTATTAAATAAATTCAATGCACACAGACTGAAGTAGTTTAAGTCTTTGGTTCTTTTAATTGTGATGATTTTGGCTCACATTTAACAAAAACCCACCAATTCACTATCTCAACAAAATAGAATACTTCATAAGACCAATAAAAAAAAAAAATTAGTGAATTGTTGGCCTTCTGGAAAGTATGCTCATTTACTGTACATGTACTCAATACATGGTAGGGGCTCCTTTTGCTTTAATTACGGCCTCAATTCGGCGTGGCATGGAGGTAATCAGTTTGTGGCACTGCTGAGGTGGTATGGAAGCACAGGTTTCTTTGACAGTGGCCTTCAGCTCATCTACATTTTTTGGTCTCTTGTTTCTCATTTTCCTCTTGACAATACCCCATAGATTCTCTATGGGGTTCAGGTCTGGTGAGTTTGCTGGCCAGTCAAGCACACCAACACCATGGTCATTTAACCAACTTTTGATGCTTTTGGCAGTGTGGGCAGGTGCCAAATCCTGCTGGAAAATGAAATCAGCATCTTCAAAAAGCTGGTCAGCAGAAGGAAGCAACCGTACATCAATGGAAAGTTTATTTATTCAGCTTTTAGATGACGTATACATCTCAATTTTAAAAAATTGACCCTTATAACTTGTTTTGTGGTCCATGGTCACAAATTAATGTTTATATTTCACTATGTTGTTGTTTTTAATGAATTTTTTATAAAATTAGTAAAATTGGTTAAAAATTCTCACCGATCCCAAACATTTGAACAGTAGTGTATATCTCTTGACAAACTAAAGAAAGTGTGGTGTGAACACCATTGAATTTCTTCTGATTATTTTTGTGTTCCACAGTAGTAGGAAAGTCATACACTTGGAAAATGTCGGTTCTCTGGTATGGAGGTAGTAACCCTGTGTCAAACCATGACAGATTCTTCATGCTTGACTTATCAGGCTTCTTGAGTTAAACATGGCAGGCTTTTCACATGCCACTCAGTAGTTCTTGAGAAGTAAATCTTAGCAACTGGTCCTTTATTTCCTCGTAGCATTTAGCAGCTGCAGTGTTTGCTGTGGATGGGAGTGTAGAGCTCCCAAAATCACACATGAGTCATATTCGGTCATTGTTTTGAAACTAATGCAGTAAAAATTGCTGCTTGATACTGTGAAACATGTTTTTATTGTTGTTGTTTTCATTTGTAGAAGTGCCCTGCAGTACAAGAAATGATATGAGATACAAGACAGTGTGATTATCTGGTTTTGTAAGAAGTATACAATTCATAACTTATTGTTTTGGTTGTAAGCCATAACATATTGTTGTTATATTGGCAGGGATTTATTGCGCTCAGTTTGAATTTGTCATCCTAAGTCTTAGGCAGGCAAAGACAACTCCTGAGGGATGTGACTGGACTGGAACTGATAGAAAACTGTGAAGGCGTGGCATTTCATTCCAATGAGCTTTGTAGGAGGTTATGATGAGAAGCCACATTTGTGACATTTGAATCTTGAAGGTGGCTTCAGCCCCCTTTAGACAAAGAAGGATTCAGCCACTGTCCTTAACCTTTTCACAGAGTAAAGATGCAACTGTTAACTTACTGCACACACATGTCTTTCCATGGTGATAAAGTGATGTTTTTTGAGGAACTCACCTGCATGTAATGAAGGAACAGAGCTCAGGTTCAGTGTGGCTCAGGTCTTCATCTCCATGCTGTTGGAGCACAAGTTTATGCATGATTTAAAAGCCTCAAGTTGCAATGTTCTCATGTTACAGGAATAAAACATCTGCTGAGCATGGTGAGTTATCACCACAACAAGACTATTCAGTACTAATAATGTAGAATGTAACCTTAATTGACCTCTGGTAGTTTTAATGAAGTAGTATAAAAATAATTCACATACACATAAATAAGAGAAGTAGGAAATACATGCAATCATTTTTTCTTATGACATTAATACAGTTTTCATAATTGTCCCATTAAACACATTTTTGAATGTCCCATCAGTTTTCAACACACACCATAAAAAACTTTTTCGAAGTTGTAAATAAAAAAAATTTTGTTTACAAAAAAATTATAAAAAATATGATTATGTATTATTTCAGTCTTTTTACTTAAAAATATCATTTTAGCTGTTTCTTTGTAATTATTTGTGAAATGTACTAGTTTTAAATGTTTCGAATTAAATTGCTTCAAAATAAATCATACAGCATTTTTTTCAGTGCAGTACTACCATAATACACAGTAGGGGTATAGCAGTACATGTATTCATACCCAAAACTCTTGGTACAGGACTTTTGGTTCGGTACACATAACAAAAGAATAAACAGAAATAAAATATCCAGGATGTAAGAATATTTACCAAGATCTGAATGAAAAAGTGTAGTGATACAGCTGCATAGCAATATTCTGAGGTCATTAATAATTTTGAGTGTTTACATTTACCATTTTTCTGGAGAACTTCTTAACTCCTTGCTTGGCCAGTGTTATTATTTTCTCAGTACTTTCCTGTTCTCTGTGCACTTGAAATGTTTATAGTACTGTGAAAGAAAGAGATTGAATTTTGAGACTGAACATTGCCATTAAAGTGGTTGAAAGATAGTAAGTAGATGTTTCTCTGCAGAAATGCCTTATATGTATAAAATGAGTTGATAAAAAAATGAATAAATAAAGTAATAATTATGTTTGACAGCTTAGGTATAAAATAAGTAGTCTCTCTGTGTAGTTTTATCTGTATTTATCTAATACCATCTGTATACTTTGATGTGACTTGATCACCATTTGGTTTAATGTCACAACATATTATGTTTCATGCAACTAGGCCAATCTGGCAATTGAAATAAGATATTATGCTTGTATAGTTTTATCCACAGGCAACAAAGGTTTAATGTACCAGCGTTTTTCTGTTCCTGTTTCAGCAAAGTCCATTTCATCACATGGTTGTCCAAATAGTTTGTAATTAAAAAATGACAATATAAGCCATACAGAGATATTTCAGACTGTTGAAAAAGTCATCTTAAATAAAAATCAATGAGAATGGTTTATCTAAGTACTTTTATAGCATCACCTTGTGGGGCTATTTAGTTTTATGGTGGTTTGGTTACCACAGGAATGTTTTATAGTGGCAGATTAGTAATTAAGTTATTAAGCAGTAAATTAAGAGGTATTTTAGTCCCTTTGACTTTGTCCCAGGTAAGTGCTTCATTGATTTGCTTTAAACATTGCTTCAAAAGACCCATGGGGTTTCCCAGATATGCTGATGATACAGACAAATAAGTTGAAGGTTGGTGGATGTGTTGATGTTCCTCATGTCAGTTATCAGAGTTTATGCCGATAGTATATGTTTCTTAATCCTTAAACTACCACCTTGAATGACCAATTATTGTTTACATTGCACTCCACTAATGCAAAGATACAGAATGAGCGTCTTTGGCAATAGTCTGAATGGATGTTTGTTCACAAGTATGGATTGGGACTGAAGCATATGGCATATTACTTTGTGTTTCTAACTCCCATGGCATTCCAGAAAGCAATGTTCAGACATTCAGTATGTCTCTGTTAGCTGCCTTACACAAGCCAGCTCAAAATGTGACTCAGAATCCTGATAGTCATTCTCCTACAACCTCTGAAGCTGACAAATATATATGGATTTCAGATTGAGAAGTAGGGTTGTGACGGTGAGGAAATTTTCCCACCGGTTAATCGACGTGTGACAACACCGGTAATACCGGTATCACCGCGTGGGCCGGGTGTTCCCTCTTTTCCTCACTTTCCTTCACTTTTAAATAGCTTGTAAAAGCGGTGCGCGTTTTACTTTCACTTTCAAATAGCAGCAATTCGGCGTAAAGCAATTGTTCGTTTTTAGTTCGTTTGAATTTTCCCTCTTTTCCTCGCTTTCCGTCCTTTTAAATAGCTTAAAAGCGCCGTGCGCGTTTTACTTTCACTTTTGAATTAGCGGCAGTTAGGCGTCAATTGCTTGAATGCAACAACAAAATACAACGTCAAACTCACTTTACCGTATATCTCAAACATAGAATTTTTATTAACAAA
>NW_015635305.1:2207782-2231268 GCF_001515625.1 Sinocyclocheilus rhinocerous
AAACGAATGTTTAAAAAAACTTCCAAGATCACCTTAGATAAACGGCAAAAGTCAACAGGCTTTTCAAAATTCAAAATATTGCCAAACAGGCGCTTTTGCATTTCGTTTCGAAACTAAATCATCCGCGATCGTCTTGTCTGTCTCACCCCACTCTTCTTGTCAGTCAGCTCGACTCACTTTCCTCACTGGAGAAATGAAATCTGATCTGTGATGCAACTGTCGTTCAACTGCATTGAGCATCCGCGTTCAGTTTTTAATTGTAGTGTCTGTTCTTTTACTGTACTAAAATATTTTTATTTCTATAAAAAATCAAAACAACGGTGGGGGTCGGTGACGCGGTGGGCAAGTGACGTAACCGGTGTTGCGGCTTAACACCGGTATCACCGTCAACACCGTCTATCGCGGCAAACCTATTGAGAAGTATTCATACTCATTTCAGTCTCCTCTGGGATCATTAACTCACATGGAGAGAAGCTGTGTTGTTTCTTGGGAAATGCCTGGCCCTTGTGTAGGTGGTTTCTCTCTGGCTTCTCTACAGTTGAACTCAATGGGAAAATGTTAATGGAGTTTCTCCATGCTGCAAGGCTGGGTCAAAAGTCTCAAACAATGCTGTTTGTTGTATGTTGGGTTGTAGTCCCACACAGATGGCTTGTGGTCGTTGGCGGAGCTGTGAGGGATTAACTTGTCCAGTAAAATTAACATTTGTTGCAGTTGGATATCTGCGTACTCTCAGAAGTCTCCACATATCTGTTTCTTTTCGAAGACGCTGAAATGACTTCCAGTTGAGATTTTTTTTTGGTTCTTTCTTGAACCTTGAAGATCAGTAATAGAATCAAGCCTTTCCATCCTCAACTTTCAAGTTTTGTGCTTGGCAAAAGTTTTGGCAAATGAACATGGCACATATGCCTCTTTTCACTGTGCTTTCATGTAGTTTAGGCTAGTCAAAAAATTTTTTCCATTTCTTTCTCTACATTATGCTAAATGCATTTGCTTTGGCTGAAGAAACGAGGTTCTGAGCTTGTCTGAGGGCATTATATAATTTCAAACATTTACAATGTTCTCGCATTTCGTCCCTATCATATTCCAATAAGAGAAAGTAAATAAAAAAAAGCTATTTTGAAAACAGACAGTATACCTGTCAAACACTACCATTAAAAAGTTTTTAAAATGTTTTTGAAAGATAACTCTTTGCTCACTAAGGCTGCAGTTTTTTGATAAAAACTACAGTAGGCCTAAAACAGTGATATTGTGAAATATTATTACAATTAAAAATCACTGTTTTCTATTTTATTATACTTTAAAATGTAATTTACTTCTATAATTGCAAAGTTCAATATTCAGTATATTTGGTGCTCAAGAAACATTTTTTTTTATTATCAATGTTGAAAACAGTTTTTGTTGAAACCATAGTATTTTTTCAGGATTCTTTGATGAATAGAATGGTGCTTCTAGCCAAGGATTTGAGCACTGATGTTCTGTTATGGAAACATTTACATTCTTCAATGATGCCGCTTTCAGTTTATGTCCCAAATTATACACACTCTCCTCCAAGGTGGTGAATGATGTGGTGCAGATTGAGGTATGTGTTTACAAGGTCTTTATCACACCCCCTAGAGACTCACAGTAGCCTAATACCCAAGGAGGTCATGTTGTTTGCAGCTCAAACTAAGCATGTGTGCATTTAACAACTGAACCCGTGATATCTATGCTCAACCTATTGTAAGTGGACCTCATGCTGTTTGACTAGCTTAAAAAAATCGTAACAACGAGTCCATTTGTAACAAATAACCAACACCAGTTGGGACACATTTGCGCCTTTTTATGTGGCTTTATTTGAGTCTAATAAATTATATTTAGTTGTCTTTTTTGTTGACAATATTAAGACGGTGATAGAGGATAAACATTCCTCTTTTCCTGGTGGGGTAATATGAGGTGAAAATAGGAAGGTTTGTGGTGTTTTTGGTTTACACAACACAAGATTGGCTCTGCCTGAGGCCTTTAATCACCTCAGATTGGAAACTTGCACAGGGCAGAATAAATCAACAAGCAGCCTGCATACCTAAAGACTCCCACAAAGCATTGAGAATGGCTCTAACACAGCCATAGATCCGGCGTAAAATGATGTTATCTCATCTGTCACCTTGCATAACCTTTTGCCAGTCTTAGTGTATTATTTGAGATTATACTAAAGACGAAATACAAAAGACAGGGCTTAATCTACAAGCGGTACAACATTGTCGGTGGTGGTTTACACAGGCGACTGGGTATCCTAGAACTGGCACCTCTCCATTGCAGGAATTAGACGTTACAGTAGGTACAATTCCAGTAAAGCTGGTGTTTTGATTCAAGCATATGCGGTTGGCAGGTGTCTTTTAGCTCAAATCATGAGACTGTGTGTCAAACGCTATTCTAACTTCAAACGCAGAATGTATTTTTTAAATGGTTTAAATGGATTAGCTGTTTTTTAAACAGCTGCTGCACACAGTAAGTAAATCAACCCAGGTCTTGTTTATTGTATGGGTGCCAGTTAAAGTGTGAACTGCCAGCAATGAAATTTTCCCCTTATCTATAAGGGAAGAAGGGCATTATGATCCTGATTATGTTATGAAGGAGAGCTGCCCTGAAAATCTCATGCAGTTATCTCATGCACCCCTCAAAGTTTTTATTAACATTAATTTCAAGATACAATGCAGTATTTGTGGCTTTTTTCTTACTTTTTTTAATTTGGGTGTAGCTTTTTCATGACATGTGAGTAACTAATGAATTTGGGAAACTGGAAAAGTAATGGTGGGAAAGGCGTATTTGTGGCTTTTTTCTTACTTTTTTAAATTTGGGTGTAGCTTTTTCGTGACGTGAGTAACTAATGAATTTGGGAAACTGGAAAAGTAATGGTGGGAAAGGTGTGAGACAATTCAGAGAAGAGTACAGTTGTAGGTTAAGAAAACAATGGAGCTTGATAATTTTTACTGATAAACTTCTACAGAAAGAGACATCGTTCTTCTAGAAGAAAGGAAGATCCTCAAAAAGGGGTTGCAACCTTATTTACAAGTGCCATGTCATGTTTCTCACGTTTAATGTTTTATTTGCTCTTCTAGTGTTAGTTTTTTTATTATGCATCTTGCTGATATATAATAATATAATATAAAGTTTCAGTGTCATGGATCATGTGACTCTGAAGACTGGAGTAATGGCTGCCGAAAATGTAGCTTTGCCATCACAAGATAGGAAACAGTTATTTTAAAACTACTACTAATAATAATATCTAATAATGTTTATAATATTTTTTGAAATTTTGATTGGTAAGCATAAGAGACTTCTTTCAAAAACAAAAAACAAAAAAAACAAAAAAGAAACTCTTACCGACCCCAGATTTTTTAATGGTGTGAACTTTTTGGAATCATATATCATGCCTTAAATATGTATGATATTTCACTGTTATACAACAGTTGCATCTGGTCCTCGAATCTGATTGGCTTAGAGGTCCTTCCAGCCGTGCAATATTCTACGAGTATCAACATGGGAATGGTTTCACTGTTACTATCACTCCTCTTGCAGCGTTTCTCACAGCAAGCATCATGGTGGAGCAGCAAACCCACTATAATTTTACAAATACTACTGTTTTTGTGTTATAGAATGTAGTTTTAAGAGTCATTTAGGCAAGAATGTAGTTCAACTATGTGGTTTAAACTTTAAAGAGATAGTACTAGAAGAATGTGTATTCGTTGTTGATTGCATGGGGGATACCAGACTGTGTGTAAATGAGTGAGGGTCTTGTGTCGGACAGACAGCACAGGAAATGCCAGAGTTGTCCCAGAGGAGTGTTTTGTTGTAGAGGCCAGTGGCTAAACTCACCCTGTCCGGTTAGTGACTTCTCAACCAAAGGTCACAGAATTATCAGGAAAGTGTTGAAGAAAGCTGCATAGTTGTGATAAATTCGGAGTTTACTTTGGATTTCAAAACATTGCAGACACTTTGCAGAAAATATGTTTACAAGTCCACCCTCTTCAGATACATAGGGAAGACTTGGACTTAGAGATTCAAATACTGTTTAAATTTCATTACATTAGAAACAGTGTACAACAAACCCAATAAGGTCATGGGTTTGAATCCCAGGGAATGCATGAACTGATAAACTTTATACCGTGAATGCAATGTAATAATCAAAGCGTCTGCCAAATGCATAAGTGTAAATGTTTGCATGCAACGTTCCTGTCTCACTTAAACAGGCTGGATGTACGAGTCAGGATTACCCAGCTTGTCTTTAGGTGGATAGCTATTTATATCACAGCCAACATATAAGGTTACCTATGAAAGGCTACTACAGTTCCCGTTTGTAGACTGGGGTTACATAGTTGGGTTCATGTTACACACTATAGTTACTTGAGTAAATGAAGCATTAATCAATGCTGAAACACTAGACGTATTGTTCCTGTTTCTGTGTTTGTTCATGCTTTATCATGCTAGTTGGAAGCAGAAACCTGGACACACCTGTTGACTCACAGGTGTGAAATTGTTGCTGACCAGTTTTTCAGTGACTAAAAGCCTGACTAGTGTGTGAAATCTTTGGACCTATATGGTGGATTGTTACTTTCCACTTCACAAGTTGTTGAAAATTAATATAACGCATTTATCTTAAACTAACCAGACAACATGTAAGGTCATGTAAATGCCTTAAACAGTGTTCTATTTCTGGTGAAAGTCACTTATTGTTTAAATAAACCCGATAAACACTGATTTTTGCCAGTGCCTAAGTTTTGGCCTTTTCTCAGTAAATGACAACATATTTAATTAAACAAATTCATTCTAAATAAATAAATAATTTGAAGGTATTAATTATATTTAATATTATAGACCTAATAAATATTTTAGCTCTTTCTCTCCCTTTTAAAACCTGTAATTTCTTGAGCTGTTTGGCAGAAAATAAATTCCCAGTTCTGATCCCAGTGTTTCTTTCTTGCCCATTTACCTTCCATTGTGACATATA
This sequence comes from Sinocyclocheilus rhinocerous, assembly GCF_001515625.1. Lineage (NCBI taxonomy): Eukaryota > Metazoa > Chordata > Actinopteri > Cypriniformes > Cyprinidae > Sinocyclocheilus > Sinocyclocheilus rhinocerous. The sequence continues at coordinate 2,212,767 of NW_015635305.1, forward strand.
ACTGGCATCTGATTCTGCACTATGACACATCCCATTTCTTGAGCTGTTTGGCAGAAAATAAATTCCCAGTTCTGATCCCAGTGTTTCTTTCTTGCCCATTTACCTTCAATTGTGACATATAACTGGCATCTGATTCTGCACTATGACACATCCAAGTCTTTCTCCCTCTCTCCATCTCTTTCCCACTTATTCACTCTTATACTTGCACGCCATTTCATTTTGCAACCATATATCACATTTGCATGAAAACCTCCTCAGTCTGTTTTCTTTTCCCATCCCCCCATCCTCTTAAATCCAGTCCCCCATACTCCTTTTCATTTTCCCTATCTCCCTCCCCTCTCCTTTGCTATTTATTGTCAGCTCTTCCACTCCATCCTTTTGTATTCTGCCAGAGTCTCTCTCTCAGGAAATCCGGACGCACTCATTCCTCTTCTACTCTTCAAATAGTTGCCATTAGCACAAAATTGGCACCCATGGGTCTGATCCCCCGTATAGGAGAAACAGCATTAACAGGGCTTGCAAAATCGAGCGACGAGACAAAAACATTAAAACCCATTATAAACGAGGCACTTGTTGCATCCAGTGTTCATTTTACTTGTGCAGCTCTTAAATTGGGTCATAAATTGCCTTAAATTAATTTTTTTAAATTCTGCAGATACCATGTAAATAGTATTGTAAATGTAAATGTAAATAAAATTCCTTCCTTCATATTTGTTGATATTTGTGTATTGAAAATATTTTTGATTGACATTTAAACTCCTATCTGATTTTCTATATTTAAAAAAAAAAGTATTTTTTATTTGGGCTAGTTAAATTGATGTTCGGGCTACCAAAATCTGAAGAGTACCTACCCGAAGGGCTACCAGGGATTTTGAAATTTTGCGAGCCCTGATTTGATATACTTCTCGCACAGATGCCTTATTACTAGATACAAGCAGTAAAGTTCATTTAAAAGGTACTATTGTTATTATACATCTTCATTAGACTCGTGTCTCTGAGTTTAAGTCTACATTTCAGTCCTCTTGGCTGTTGAACTCATTTTAGTATGTTGAGCTATTCGCCTGTGCCTGTTCCAGGCCAGCATACACCCAAATGAATAGCGCTTGGCACACTGGCTTCAGTATGACAAGGTTACTGTGCCAGATGGCAATGTGCTTAAGTTGTTTTGTACTTTCTGCAAGGGTTGTTATAGAGAGCCCACCGTCCAGACTGGTATAGGTCTGCAAGGTCTCTCTGTCTGATCCTTCAAAGGCAGTAATGATCCTGAACCATTTTCTTAGAAGCAGGGCTTTTTTTCTGCATTGTATTGACATTTTGCATGCCATATTCGGTACAAAATATCCATTTTCATCAACTTCGGATATATTAAACTGTAATCTGTGGTTCAGCACACAAGCAAATGCACATATTGTTGTTGCACACTGAATGCCTCAGGCCAACTTACTGCAAGCTTGGGCAAACCTTTTACTCCATATTGCTGTTATGAGAGAGGCTGTTTTGTTTGCTTCTAAAGATTTCAGAACTTGGTACTATCAGTTAATTATGTAAATAATTAATAATAATAATAATAATTAAATAATTAATGCCAGCTGCCATTTCTATCAGTGATTTTAGTGTAGTGACATTTGGACCCATTGGCTTTATGTGTCTGCTTTGAATTTATGATTGTTTTTAAACAGGCCCAGGAATATTAGTGAGCCAAATAGTATAGCCAAAAAGTCAGATTTGTAGACACTAAAGCTGCACTGGCAAGGGACTATTAGTCATTTAGTGAGTTCAGACTAAGGGGTCTAAAGGGTTTTCTGGAACAGTAAAATATGCCACAGACGACACTTGAGACTTTTCATACCATTTTTAGGAGAAAACCATTGGTTGGTTTCACAAGCAGGTAGGTAAAACTCCCCTGGCCCCTCTTCTCTCTTGAGCCATTGATTTTGCTGAATGCTCCTCTCCACAGCTGTTTTCCAGCTTTACACACTACAGATGGAATGTGGCCATCTTAGGCAAGGTGGACATCCAAGTGGATTTGGCTTGGGAGTATATTTTAAGTTTATCAACATCTGTTTCAGAGAACAGATGTAGTCAGGATGTTAGAGACAACATCTTGCTTAACACTTGGATATTAGGTAAAAAGGATGCAAAAATGCAATTTTGGGCCTAATTTGAAGTGGAAATGAGTAGTATTCAGATCATATTTCTGTGCTCTTGAAATCAAAGCTGGAAAAAAAGCTGTAGTCCTGTTAACGTGGAATGATTTAATTTTATATGGTTGTTCATGGACAAGTGAAGTGTCACAAATCACTTGCTCAAATCATTCCTGTCTTTGCAGGTACTATATGAATGCCAGTGGTCATGTCTGTGCATGTAGTCTTGTGGGAGAATGAATGATCAATAAAGAGCAATAACACCTATCACAGAAAAATTCTCACCAAGGCTGTATTTATTTGATCAAGCATACAATAAAAACAGAAATATTGAATATACATACAATCATAATTTTTTTAATATATAAATACATTGTAAAATGTAATATGTTTCTGTGATGCAAAGCTGAATTTTAAGCAGCCACTTCTGTCTTCAGTGTCACATGATCCTTCAGAAATCATTCTAATATGCTGATTTGGTGCTCAAGAACCATTTTTTCTTATTATCAGTGTTTCAGCTGCATCATAATTTAGTGGATTCTGTCTTTTATCAGGATTTTTTGATGAATAAAAAGTTCAAAAGAACAGCATACCATCAATTTAATGCATCCTTGCTGAATAAAAGTTTGCATTTCTTTTTAAAAACTCCAACATTTTGAACTGTAGTGTACATTTACATTTATTAAACAATCTTATTTTTAATAATTTCCCCCACAGATTACAAAGTATTTTTTTTAATTGTTTAAATTGTGACACAAACACCCACATAGATCACTGCATCTTAAAACATCCTTCCCATGTTTCCTCTCTTTTCTTTCTCCTTTGTGCTGTCTGTCCAAACCTCGTCCCCCCCTCATTTGTTTATGGCCTGTATTTCTCTCTTTCTCTCTCCATTCCTCATTCTCTGTTCTTGAGCTCATAGCTGGCTGCAGTGCAGAACAGGGCTGCTTGTGTTTTTCTCATCAGACTCTTGACACAGGAAGTGTGTATGTGTGAGTTGAGGACGGTCCAGACGACTTCCAGACAACACCTCTCTCCACAAACTACAGACGGCAGGAAATGTCTAGTGCAGCATTTCAAGAACGCCATTGTGAAGTGTTTTTAAGCATTAGTTGAGGTTGTTTTTAATATACAAGTCAGGCCACACTGTTATTTACACATTATTCTTGTAGTCAGTTCTTGCTCTCAGTTGCATGTTGGTCCCCCTGGATTTCTCAGCTTCGTTTTTAGTGTTTTACTGACAAGCTCTTTTAAATAAAGTCCAGACCAACTCAGTCTAGTCCTGCAGGATTCTTGGGTTTATGGAGTTGTGGTTGGGCATTCATATGATATAAAACCACACTGTGTTGTGTAACATCCTCATTTGATGTGCATTCAAATGTGCATCTGTTACCAGGTGTGAAATGAATCAAGTTAATACGTCATTTTTCAGGGTCTTACAACCACATTTAATGTATTTGGCAGGCACTTTATCCAACGTGACTTACATTTCCTGGGAATTGAACCCATGACCCGCTTAAAGTCAGCAAAATAAATCAAAATGGACAATTTTGATTGATTTATTTTTTTTCCAGAATATTGCAGTGTTTATTCTAAATTATTTATGTGTATTTTTTTTGCAATTCATTTGCCCTTGCAACCTTTCACTCAAATGACATCTCAGTTAATTTCAAAAGCTGTTTAACTTGGATATACATCACAATAGGGAAGAAAAGATGATTGCAGCTTCTGTTGCCAGTAAGACAGACTTTTGCACTGTAAAACTATGTACAAAATAGCTGTTTAGAGAATCCCCCCCCATTGTCAACGAACTCTTTCGTGCAAGTACATGGGATTTTTGAGACCAATTCATGTGAAAAGTGAAAGACTGAGAGTAAATGCAGAGAACAAAAGTCGCCCTTTCAGTTCATGCAAAACAACTGTAGCTGCATGTGTACTCTAGCATACCAGGGTACGTCATAGATGCCATGGAGATGCAATGCATGCCTGAAAGACAATGAGTAAAGTGCTGACTGTTTGTGCTCATTTACTATGTCAATGGCAATGTGTGTGGTCCTTACGGCATAGATAAATACACTTATATACCATGGCATTTCATTGGAGCTGCATGTTTAAAGCACACTGACTGCAGCATGATGTGATTTGATCCTTAGATGAACTAATTAGCCACAGGACAGCATGCTTTGAAAGTGACCTGATACACAAAGGGCTTGTGTGTGTGTGTGTGTGTGCTGGACGTGTGCTGCTAAATGAAATGCATGTTTGTTTGTCGTAATGCACTCGAGCATATTTTTGTAGTGTTGTTTGATGTAAGTACCAGCTGTCATTTTGAGTTTACTCATTTTTCTTGCTTAATTGGAATTGATTCTAGCTGGATTCATTGCACAACACTCAGGACGAAAATGTCTGTCAACTCCAGGACATAGCAGAAGATTTAGGAAAGAAACCTTTTATTACCATCTGTGTTAACAAGCTCCTCTTTATAATATACTTGTGTCATGTTACCCTAACAGACAGCTGGTATAAGCACATCTCTGATCCCTCATTACTCTCACTCTCTGGTCTGTTTTATGCTCATGCTGGTGGAAGGATCCGGAACAATGGTGTCACAACTTGCTAATTGCAGACTGATTGGTAGGTTGGTTAGGCCGAACACAGACTCTGATGAGGGAAACAGGCTGTTATCGTTGCTTGTGTCTGAGCTTTGAGTCAAAAGCCCAGAGGTCACAATCTGGGAGGCTTCCAGAGATGATCAGAAGCTTTGGAGATAATAGGGACATGATGACGACAGGCTGGTGTAGATTATCTTCATTCAGTGTAAATTCCAGGGGACAGAGTGAGGGAATTCTCTGTAAGAGGTGATTAAAGTGATTAAAGTTAATACATGAACTATAAATGGCAAGATCAAATTCATTTAAGCTGAATTTGAGCACAGGATTGTTGTTGACTTGAGCATAGTTGTAGTCACTCAGATCATCAAAGCACATTTTTGCATGTTGAAGATTCTCATCAATTCCCATGTATTGAGAAAAGTTTTTCCTTTTTTAAAACACAAACACGCATCTTGTAAAATGTAATTTTAATGTCTAATTTTAATTCAGAATCATTTGTAATGAATGTATTACTAATGCCCATGCAGTGAAGACAATACAAACAGTTGTTAGATAACTGAAAAATGTCTTTTATTATTGATTTATTGAAGTTTAACAATATTTAATATTTACTTTTTATTTACATTGAATCCCCATTGAAATTAGTATAAAAAATAAGAATTATATATAAGCAATTAATGTTTAAATGATATATTTATAGTAAGTATTATGCTATTTGTATTATAAAACATATCATTATTTATACTCCTTCACAAGTTGAATAAATAATCCCCCATGAGGCATCCAAGGGAGGAGTTTTTAGAAATTAACTTCAGGGCCTGATGTAATAAATGTATTAGGGAAGTGAGAGATGCATGAGAAATGATTAAAGGTGCCCAGCTCTTACTGGACAAGTTTGATCCATGAGGCAGGCTGTTATTATATAGTATTAATAGGATTTACGTGACATTTTACATTGACTAACTGTTAGAATAGACCAAGCTTTTTCCCAGAGATTACCCTGTTAATAATGTCACTCAGCTGTGGTGTACCTGCCACAGCAAGTTCAACAGTAAGCCAACTGATAGATTTACAGACTCAAGCCCATTAATTGCACCTGACGTCCAAAGAAACATGAACACAACAGTAAACTGGGGCGTTTTAGTTTCGTAATATTGAAACTGTATATTCTTGGGACTAGAATCTCACATTGACAGAAAATGGCTTATCTGAGACTTTTTGATTTTTTTCCTCTTTAGTGAGGTGCAAAACTGATCATAATAAAATCATGAAGTCCATATTCATGAAACATTAATAATAAAATCCTTCTTAACTGTTATTTTCTTTTTAATTTCTTGCTTAAAAGAAAAACTTAAGAATCTTTTGTATTCTCAAAATGACTTAAAACAATTCTTATCTTTTTTTTCTAAAAAGCTGAAGAAGAATTTAATTATGAATTTATTATGATTATTATGGTAATTGAAGTGTTTTTCATTCAGTTGGTCAATTCTAGAACACAAAAGCCTGTCAACCTCTTTATAAGAAAAAACGATGTTATTGAGAAAAATATTTGAGAATTTCATAATTGCATTTAAGAACATTCAAATTAAACTTGGAATTTATCTTAAAATAGGCCTACTTCTAAATTGTTCTCTTCAGAAGACTTTCATGAATACAGTCGCAGAATTATTATTTTACTCAAAGAATATGCCTAAATGTATTTGGATTTGAACACCCTGTGGTTGTGTCTTTGAGTGGCAATTTCATCAGCTACCATTTTAAACTTACTCACTTTGATGGTTGCACCAAATGACTGTCACAGAAGGGAACCCTTCCAAAAAGATTTACGAACTGTGATCCCCATTCCCTAAGCAGGGAAACAGGGCATGGACCAATGCAACAAATGTAGCATTGAACTTCAATTGCACTGAACCTCAAGTCTTATTAATCTCACAATCCGAGTGCCCCACCTGCATTTCACTGTTTGCTTTGGTGTGACCGGGTGGCCCTGATACAAAATCCATTATTTTCTCTCAGCCTCAGTTCCAAGTAATAGTCCCAGTGCATGATATATAACCACAGACAGCTGTGACCTGGGTTCAAATGCTGTTTTGCGTTTTCATACTCTATGAATACACTTGTTATTAGACCTAGTAGCCTCAGGAACATTGGGTAAAAAGTCCTGACTAGAGCCTGTCAAAATTACAGCTTCGCTAACAATGTGAAAAATCATAGGCAATGACAGCGGGCATCAACTCTTGAAGCAGATCCCAAGAGACTTTTGCTGAAATATGAGAGAAATAAACAGCAAGAGCAATGATAAAGGAAGAGCGATAGAGATGACTCATGCCAGCTCTTCTGTGAGAACATTTGGTATATGCATTTCTCCAGAGGGCCTGGTTAATATGCACAATACATGCCCAATATGTGGAGCATTCTGGATTGATGTGAACTCGTAGGATAAACATGTGGACAATGCACACATGGTCCTCACGCCCAAGCCCACTTACTTCATTTTAAGATGACATAAGCGAGGATGTGGTGTTGATTATGTTTGGCTGAGGAATGCAAGGAGGGCCATGATTTGTTTCATACTGTGAAAGGTCATGGATCACTATTGATATATTGACTTGCCTCATTTTGAAATGGTATCAGCGCTTGATATGGTCTGGTCCAGGATATTACGTTACAATCTGGTTTCAACAAATCTTGTAACTTAACTCTGTCACTTGTTTCTACAATGTGGACTGCTGTGTTTTCCTCCAGTGTAACGTACTAATGTATTTCTCTCTTTGTCTTCTTCAGGGCTTTATTTTCATATGAGGGAGTGACCAACAATCTCAAACTCACAGATTCAGGAGGTAAGACTAACAATTCCTCCTCTTTTTTTGTGTGTCTAAATTTTCACCAATGCTCAATAAAGCATAGCAGCAGGGGGTTGGAACTCCATTCATTTTCTCCATAAGTCAGTGTGATTTCAACTTAATAGAAAAAAAAAACTGGTTTAGTTGCAGAATTTGCTAAGGCAGCCATGGAAACAGAAACAGGAATAACAGCAAAAGAGCAAAACAATGACCATCCACTCCTATAAAGCATTGTGAATTACAAAATCAAGTCGATTCGAATATATTTTTATGAATATTTATTGAATATTTTATATTATCATATAGCTTTTGTACTTATAATCACTGGCTTATTGTTTTAGAATATCTATGGTTTTATCTAGTATAATATTATCTATATTATCATCAGTCTTCCCACAGCCATGGAAAAGCTGGACATTTTACCATTATTTACCATTCATTTAAGTGAAGGAAATTAATGAAATATTAAAGTTGATTTTGTAAATCATAAATGTTATGGAAATTTCCATTGAAAATAAATGCTCAGCTCTAAAAGAATTTGAGAATTTGCTCTTTGTAAATCCAATTGTCGCCATAATTTTTTTTCTAAAAAGAGTAGTAATTATGAATAGCAAAAATCTTGGAAATTCATCGGTCAAAAAGTGTGGAGAGACAGTATTTTGTACATTCGTACAAGTCATTAAACATACCTGGACATATTGTTCGTTCCTATATAATCTTTGGGATTATTTGCTTTTATTTATGGGACAGGACTGTAGAGAGTGGGATTGGGACATGACCCAGACCGGACTTGTACCCAGGTCCCCATAGGTCAACAGCTCCTATATAATGTCCTGAGCTTGTGTACGGCCCACTGCACCACAGCTCTGAGTTTTTGAAATGCCTATGGAGAAGATGAATGGAAAAATCAAGGTCACTTAAAATGTGGGCAGTCACTGTTGCACTCTATTTGAGGCAGTTTAAAAACTGAGGGCAATCACGCAACATTCATGAGTGAAATGCTTTACCAATTAGGCTGAGACTGCCAACACTGTTCCTCTTAAATTCAGACGAAGCAGAAAAATCTCACTTGAGTGCAGAAGAAAAGACCGGCTCTGCTTATTACATCAGACCTGTCCTGTACTCTGGAGATTATCATTATAATCTGGTAAAAGAATGCTAGTGTTTCATGGTGGCTGAGGTGTTTACTTTCATGTGGCCATTATTTCATGAAGACAATTTGGACCTCTTTAATTTTGTCCTTCCCTTCCCTTCCCTTCCCTTCCCTTCCCTTCCCTTCCCTTCCCTTCCCTTCCCTTCCCTTCCCTTCCCTTCCCTTCCCTTCCCTTCCCTTCCCTTCCCTTCCCTTCCCTTCCCTTCCCTTCCCTTCCCTTCCCTTCCCTTCCCTTCCCTTCCCTTCCCTTCCCTTCCCTTCCCTTCCCTTCCCTTCCCTTCCCTTCCCTTCCCTTCCCTTCCCTTCCCTTCCCTTCCCTTCCCTTCCCTTCCCTTCCCTTCCCTTCCCTTCCCTTCCCTCTTAATTTCTCTCTCTCATCTGCCAGCTGGAGGTTTGACAGAATTGGTTGGGAAATTTCACAGCAGCAGGCCCATGTATGGCCTCTGCAGGGTGGGACTGACAGAAACAGGACAACCACAGATTGTCATGGTTTGCTGGGTAAGTTCGCGTGCAGAATCTGTATGTTTATATCAGTTTATTTCAGCCATAACAAATGTATGCAAACAACTACACTAAAATGTAGCTTCTTGAGTTCTCTCCTGAACTGCAAATAGACAGTGTCCTAAACTTTAGATGAAACATCTGTCTTTCCCCTTCTTTTGAAGTGCTTCAAACGTTTGTAGTTCTTATAACAAATAGTTCTAGATGAGGTCATTTTGCCTTGTTCTGATTGGATATCAGAAGTTTATACCTAGCTCCCATTGGATGTTGCCATGGGGTGTGAGCCTGAAGTGGTTCCTCATTGGTTGGAGCTCCCACATCATTAAACAGTCCGTGTTTAAGCGATGGATGTGAGGCTCCTGTTGATGAGACGTGTCAATGGCTTCACTTCACAAAAGGGCTTTGACCTTCAGACTTGTAGCTGAAGGAGCTCAAATATAGATGCAAAGAAGCATTCTGGGAACCATGCTAATATCCATCGTGGATGTGGTTGCTAAGACGATAAGTGGGAATGATAAGTGGGGTGCCATCTGTAGCCAGTCAGGCATTGTATAGAGGAGGGGGGAGTGGTCTCTGTGACCGGTTAACTGCAAGAGACTTTCTTATGAACTAGACTGGCACTCACTCACACACACACACACACACACACACACACACACACACAGAGTACACACCTCTGATGATGTAGAAGGTCTAGATGCACCAGAAGAGTACTTTGTTACAGGTTTAAAACAGATTTTAATTCCTTGTATTTCATTTTGGATTTTTCTGAAAGAAATTAATACTTTTATTCAGTAATGATGCATCAAATTGATCAATAGTGACAGTAAAGGCTTTTATAACGTTACAAAAAAACAAATCTATTTCAAATTAATGTTATTTTAAACTTTCTATTTATCAAAGAATCCTGGACAAGTATCATGGTTTCCATAAAAATATTAAGCAGCACATCTGTTTTCAACATTGATAATAATATTACTGTCTTGATGATATTTAAAGGTATCATTATAATATGTCTTATAACATTATATTTTGTTAATTTGAAAGCTTAAGTCTCACACATAAAATGGTACTGCCCTTTCTCTTCACGTCTCACATAATCTCTTCTGTCTACATCAAACAGGTTGGTAATGATGTGGATGAGCACCGCAGAACTGAATGTGCCAGCCATGTCCCTGCCATCAAGACCTTCTTCAAGGTAAAAAAATGACTAGCCGTTCGTGTCTCGTCTGCTTTCACATAACAGAGTTCCTGAACAAAATGTATTTAATCACAGCACTATAATCAGCAGGTTACTTTACTTGTTTGCATGATTCTTCTGACATCTTTTATAGATCAAACTCTTTAAATTTGAGTAATTTTAATGCATTCCATAATACAAGGTATTTTAATAGGGTGCTGGTTTAAACCTTCATTAATCATGTAGTATATGTATACTGCTGCAGCTACATTTGGAAGCGTTCAGATATGGAGTGAGTAAAATAATGTGTTTCTCTCCCACACAGATATTTGTCTAATTCTCATATACATGTACTTCCTGTGTTTGTATGGCGCCAGAATGTTCTGCATCCTTTCTGTAAGGCATCTACGCTCTCTCTCTTCATGTCTCTGTGAAGGAACATCACTTCAAGGGGTCATATGATGCTGCTAAAAAGAACATTATTTTGTGTATTTGGTGTAATGAAATGTGTTTATGCGGTTTAAAGTTTAAAAAACACATTATTTTCCACATACTGTACATTATTTTTTCTCTTCTATGCCCCGCCTTTTTCGATTTTGAATCATCAGTGGCAAATTCTTTAAATGAAAACGTACTTACAGACTGTGAGTCAGAACTGCCGGCATTTTAGTCTAACGTTACTCTCCCAGGATCAGTAAACAGTCGTCCATAAAATGTGCTGCACACATCTGGATTTGGGTTAAACTGTTCTGGAACAGTGTTGTAAATACAACTTAACCACTGATTTGTAGTCGTGTCCTCTTTTGGTAGACCAAACAAAGTAGTTTCGCTTTCACAACGAAAAACAACGCCTAGCGCCTAGCGTGAGCGTAAGCCGCGGATTAGCGTGAGCTGAGGCCGGGCTAGAGTGAGCAAAGGCGGCGGGGTCCAAGAGCTTGTAACACTGCAAAGAGAAAGGAAAAATTGAAATCGCATCATATGATCCCTTTAAAGCTGTATAGAAGACATAAAGAGAATGAATATTCATCATAAACATACATTTATCTTTCTTACATTACAATGGTAACTTTATTTGAACACAAACTTAACCATTGTATAGGCACACTCTCCCAAAAATGTGCACATATACATGCAACTTGTTTTATTATTTCGGTTATTTATTAAGTCCACATTTCATCCTGCATTGGCCTCTGTTTTGTACATAAAAATCCAAATGATCAGTCAGGTTGAGTTGAGTGCAGTGTTTTTAACCAGGATTTTCTTAACTCAAAATGCTCTACCAAATGGTGAGGAGTCATTAAGAGGTTAAGGGAAAAATGTTTTGTGTCTATTTGAATGAATGGGTGGAGTATGTAAAAAAGGCTCTCACGCACAATTCTGAAACAAGAAGGCCTTCTAATATGTGTACAAATACACTCCTCTGTTATATTCTGAGATTTCCCTCTTGTAAATGGTTTCCTTCCTTTGCTAGTATCTGTGAAGTGATGGCTAGCAGCTTGGGGCCAGCTCTTATTGTAGTAAACTCTTCCTCTTGTGTCATGCGCTATTGTTCTCCTGAGCAGCCGAGCAGTGCCACTGACAGGCACCACACAGACTGACTGAGAAGAGCAAACATTAAAGAGAGAGAGAGAGAAATTTCCAAGGAACAGACAAGGTTAATTAAAGTGTTCATTATAGAAAATATAGAGGTTTTATATATCTTGTTATATGCATGTCTCTTGAAGCTGTCTTTAGATTTATTTACTCCACCAGCAAGGCAATGTTGCTTTAACATTGCCATATTTTTCAGATGGTTGTATGAGATCGTCAAACATAGTTAATGTCTGGGACATTTTTAATGCCTTATAAAGACATTGCCCAGTCAGCTCCAGAGGCATGCCAAAAATGCTGTTTATTAAATTCTCAGTGTTTCTCTCTCTCATTTGAGATCGACAACCTTTATGACCTTGTATTGTGTCGTTCATCCACAATGTGTGTTTGTGCGTGATAAATGTCAGCACGAGTGGGTTACAACATGTCTTTTATTATATTTCCATTCGGATTTAAATCTTGTTGGGTTATTTTTGTGTTGATTGATGGTTGTTCAAGCAGATGAACTTTGTTAGGTTACGTAAGAGCAGTGCCACAGGCACCACACAGACTGACTGAGAAGAGCAAACATTAAAGAGAGAGAGAGAGAAATTTCCAAGGAACAGACAAGGTTAAAAGTGTTCATTATAGAAAATATAGAGGTTTTATATATCTTGTTATATGCATGTCTCTTGAAGCTGTCTTTAGATTTATTTACTCCACCAGCAAGGCAATGTTGCTTTAACATTGCCATATTTTTCAGATGGTTGTATGAGATCGTCAAACATAGTTAATGTCTGGGACATTTTTAATGCCTTATAAAGACATTGCCCAGTCAGCTCCAGAGGCATGCCAAAAATGCTGTTTATTAAATTCTCAGTGTTTCTCTCTCTCATTTGAGATCGACAACCTTTATGACCTTGTATTGTGTCGTTCATCCACAATGTGTGTTTGTGCGTGATAAATGTCAGCACGAGTGGGTTACAACATGTCTTTTATTATATTTCCATTCGGGTTTTAAATCTTGTTGGGTTATTCTTGTGTTGATTGATGGTTGTTCAAACAGATGAACTTTTTGTTAGGTTACATAAGGTCAGGAATTAAGTTTTATAGCGTGGGAGAGGCTGAGCCCCCAAACCAACTAGAGCACACAGTGTATGGGACGGGACCCCAGCATAGCCATAAAATAAGACAGCCGGAGACAAGCTGTCAGAGGCATTCACAGCGTTCTGTCTCAACATTCCTCTAAATTAATGATAACCCTTTCTAAATTTGGATTGAGGGATCTGCAAAATCTCCAGCTAGACACAGAGTGTGACAAAGCCATAGTCTGTGACGTATGTGCAAATGTCCTTTAGTATCTTTTAATTATGCTGGCAGATATTTTTTAATGATTACTAAAAGGGACATGCCGTTCAAACATGTACTTTCTCATTGTGTGGACAAAACACTGAAACATTCTACAAAATATCGTTTTTATGTTCCACTAAAGAAAGTAAGTCATACAGGTTTAGAATGACGTGAGGGTGAGTAAATGATGACAGAATATTCATTTTGGGTGAATTATCCCTTTAGGTAATCATTAAAAACAACAACACCCAGTTTGTGTTTTCTTGGTCTCTAGTCCAGGCCTAGTCTCCAAAGACATTCAGTCATGGGGAACTGAACCGAATCCAGGCTCATTTATTATAATGTATGTGTTGACTTCTGAGATGTATCAGTAACAAGATGAGAAACAATGAAGTCTAAATCCCTCCAGTTACTCCTCCCTGCTTTCTCCATTTATCACTCACACTTTTTATTGTCTCTTCGTGACGAGTCTGTGCTAGTAAGGCCTGTCATGTGTGCAGAATGACTAGTCAGCTCTTTAGAGCTTCCAAAAAAAATGTTTTTGTAAAAATTTGTGAGTGAGCCATCAAGGTAGATGTTTAATATGCATTAGTTATCAATGATGACCATTAATCACAAAAGTTTCACAGTGGTTTATGAATCACACAAATCAAGACTAAAATCAAAAATTTGATTATGAATAAAACAAATCAAGATAAGTGATTCTAATAAGACTAGTGATTCCCAACCAGGGGTGCATGGTAAATATCAACAGATTTTTAATATTTTTTTGCTTTGATAAAATACATTTAAATAAATAGATACATTTGGGGTTGTTTTGGATGTTTTTTGTTTTGAAAGAAATCTCTAATGTTTGCCAAGGCTGCATTAATTTGATAATTTGATAATAATAACATTGTGAAATATTGTTACCATTTAAAATAAATGTTTTCAAATGTAATTTATTCCTGTTATAACATTACTCAAGTCTTCAGTGTCACATGATCCTTTAGAAACCATTCTAATATGCTGATTTGCTGCTCAAGAAACATTTCTTATTATTATCGATGTTGAAAACAGTTGTGCTGTTTAATATTTTTGTGTTAACGGTGATACATTTTTTTCAGGATTCTTTGATAAATAGAAAGTTCAAAAGAACAGCATTTATTTGAAATATAAATCTTTTGTTATATTATGTGTTTACTGACACTTTTGATCAATTTAATGCATCTTTAATGAAACAATATTAATTTCTGACCCCAAACTCTTGAAACATAATGTGTGCATTTTTTTCAGTGTGATCTGAGATGAGATGTCAGTATAGTTTGACAGTGAGCTGCAGGCGTGAGGTGTGTATGGGAGAGCGTCTGTCCTCAGTGCTGTTAATACTGTCATCGCCGCTGAAGCCCTGGGCTAACTACATGTCAAGGGGCTCATCTAAAGCAAGTAATAGCAGGGAATTAAGTCATTTAACTCCTCCCAAGCAGAAAAAAGGGATCGAAGAGATAAAAGAAGGGAGGAGAAAATTAGCTCAATTTTAACCAAGTGTTCTGTAGATAAAGTCTTTCCAGTCACAGAATAAGCACTGAGTAAACAAATTGGTCCTGACATGTTCAAGTTCCTGTGCGTTTCAGAGAAATGTGGAAAGAGGGCTGAATGTAGCAGTATGGTAATCCATTGAAAAGCTGTGGGGTTTTTTGGGTTGGAGCCCAATCCGGCACTCACGAGGCCCTCTGGCACAATGTCTCAGTTTCATTGCTCTTCTACTCCCTTCTCTCCCACAAACCAGATCACTATATCTTACACTAGAACTACACTACACTGTGATCTGAGGTGTTTTGTTGAGCAGTGGTATCCTGAAATACCACTGGTATCCTGAAATATAAATCCTCAGTGGATCTTCAGCTGATTGACCCCAGAGCTGTAGATGGAAGCTGATGACAGGAAAATACCTTATAAGGGAAAATGTAGTATGCAGACAAGCTTATACATTCTTACATCCTGCCTCTGATGTACAACAGAAAATAATTCAGACCCCTAGCCTGTTCTCTTATTTGCCATTACAGCTCCTACACTGAAATTTAGTTCTCTCTCTCTTTTTTTTGTAATTAATAATTAATTATTTTAATAAATAATGTGTATATTTACAGTTGTTTAAACAGAATAAATACTGCAAAAATGGTTTTGTTTTTGCTGCTCAATTTTTGAAAAAGTTGCAGTTACAGCAAGGCACTTAATACATATTAACAGCACAAAAATATTGAATTTACATAGTAAATACAATGCATTACAAAATATGAGACTAGTGTGAATCACTTTCTAACCTTGTTTATTCCAACTTTTTTCCAGTACAAAGCCTGTATCTTCTACATTTTGCAAAAATAATACATATTACATACTTAATACATATTAACAGCACAAAAATATTGAATTTACATAGTAAATACAATGCATTACAAAATATGAGACTAGTGTGAATCACTTTCTAACCTTGTTTATTCCAACTTTTTTCCAGTACAAAGCCTGTATCTTCTACATTTTGTCCGTGAAAAATTATTTATTTATTGTCTACATAGACACCACAAAAAGTCAAAATGTTTAGCATAATATTATCAGAATATTATGCTTAGTCTAAATGCAATAAAACAATAGATGCATTGAGAAACAAACTTATCTAACATTGCTTTGTTGAAAAATGTGTTCAGCTTCTATAATGTTGTCAGTATTTTTCAATCTCTTGATGTTTGTGTCACTACAGGAAGCTCAAGTATTTATTCCAGCCTCACAGCAAGATGAGGTGACGGAGGAGCTGATTATGGCTGCCTTTGCAAAGATTCGACCACCAATGGAGAGGCTGAGGAGACCCTCAAGGACGACGGATAAGGAGGAGACTGTGGTAAGTTACCACAAAAACAAAAACAAAAAAAAACAGACTTGGCTGTGCACAAGGGCTTCCTTCATTAAAACAGAAGAAGCCTGTTTCTCACTATAATTTATTGATACACATAGGGGAAGTGGTCTAATTGTCTCTCACTGATGTTTTGGGTCATTTTGGGTCTTTTGTTGCATTTCTGTGATACACCCACAGGGTACAAACTACAAGAAGACAAATGCTGCCATGGAGATGAGACGGATTAACAGAGACTCCTTCTGGGCACGAGCAGAGGTACAGCTGAACTGTGTTTACAGCTGGATTTTCACTTAACAGCCTGTGTGTTCCACAAAATGCTGCAGAAAAATTCAAAATAACATGCCAGCCACGTAAGAGATAATGTACAATCAACCAGCCATTATGCAAAAATATTAGATTAAATATTCAGTGTTTGCAATTGACCAGAATCAAAGTACTTTATAATCAGTTAAAGGTGCAGTAGGAGATCTTGGAAAATGCTAACTTTAGCCTTATAGCACTGGCAGCGAACGTCCCACCCTCCCTGCCTTGTTCAGACTCCAATTATTAAAAGTGCTATTCAGATGTATAATATGATTTGTGTGATATGATATATGTTTTAGCGTGAGGAGGAGAAGAGAAAAGAGGAAGAACGTCGGAGGGCTTTAGAAGAGCGACGGCGCTGGGAGAGAGAACGAGTTTTACAGGAAAAAAAAGAGGCTGAAGAGAGAGACAGAAAGATGAACGAAAAGCTACAGATGATTGAAGAACAAAGGTTTGTAACAACCACCTGATAAAACCCACTTCTGTCTGAAGATGAATTAACTATTTCAGCTTTAACTTCCTGTTGGTTTTTTCACAGGAGCATCCAGGCTCAGCTTGAGGAAGAGACTAGAAAAGAGGAGAAAGCGAGATGGGTGAGTTTGTTAATTAGAATATTATGTTTCTTTTACTCAGAAGTTGTAAGCTTTTTAACATGTTGATGAACCTGCATATGGGTGAATGATAGTATAGAGTCATAACCTGTAATGATGTTGGGTTCTTTGTGCAATTGACAGAAGCAGCAGCAGAGAGAGCATGAGGAGGACATGAGGGCCCAGCTCAGACGCAGCGAGTCTATTGAGAAAGCAGCAGTGAGTTTTCCCCCTATTTTGTGAATAATCCAGATTCAGCTAGTACAACCCAAAGTCCCTACACTTAAAGGGATAGTTCACACAAAAATGGAAATTCTATCATTAATTACTCACCTTCATGTCATTCCAAACCTGTAAGACCTTCGTTCATCTTTGAAACAAACAAAATTAAGGTATTTTTTATGAAATCTGAGAGATTTCTGACCCTGCATAGACAGCAACGCAACTGACACATTCAAGGCCCAAAAAGGTAGTAAGGACATTGTTAAACTAGTCAATGTGACATCAGTGATTCAACCGTAGTTTTATGAAGCCATGAGAATACTTTTTGTGCGCAAAGAAAACAAAAAGAATGACTTTATTCAACAATTTCTTCTCTTCCGTGCCAGTATTCGATGCGCGTTCACAAGAGTACCACAATGCATGTGTGTGCATTCCTCTGCTTGTAAACAAGGCACAGCGCATTCGGGTTCTACGTCAGAACGCTGGCTCCTGCATCAGCTGCATCACACGCATGCATTGTGGTACTCTCATGAATACGCTTTTTGTTTTCTTTGCGCACAAATAGTATTCTCATAGCTTCATAACATTACGGTTAAACCACTGATGTCACATGGACTATTTTAACGATGTCCTTACTACCTTTCTGGGCCTTGAACGTGTCAGTTGCGTTGCTGTCTGTGGACGGTCAGAAAGCTCGGTTTTCATCAAAAATGTCTTAATTTGTGTTCCAAAGATGAATGTGGGTCTTACAGGTTTGGAACGATAGGAGGGTGAGTATTTAATGACAGAATTTTCATTTTTGGGTGAACTATCCCTTTAACTTGCATGAAGAATAAATATGGTTTAATGCAGAATACGTGCTTTGTGCTTTGAATTACTGACTTCTGAAAGCATGAAACCAATTCAACTTGTTACATGTTTTTCTTCATGATAGTAATAGTTGAAAAATACCTGTGTAGTGCATGGTAATATCAAGAAATTTCAGTGTTTGATTATAAGGAGATTTTTGTTTACTTTTGTGTCCATTGTGAAATCAGTGTCCTTCAGCAAAACCAGGCCCCTTCATATCTATTATGGCGCTTTTCCACTGCGTGGTACGACTCGGCTCGGTACGGCTCAGTACGGTACGGCACGGCTCGGTTCGG
>NW_015635305.1:2231726-2234159 GCF_001515625.1 Sinocyclocheilus rhinocerous
GACCTTCGTTCATCTTTGGAACACAAATTAATATATTTTTGATGAAATCCGAGAGCTTTCTGACTCTGCATAGACAGCAACGCAACTGACACATTCAAGGCCCAAAAAGGTAGTAAGGACATTGTTAAACTAGTCAATGTGACATCAGTGATTCAACCGTAGTTTTATGAAGCCATGAGAATACTTTTTGTGCGCAAAGAAAACAAAAAGAATGACTTTATTCAACAATTTCTTCTCTTCCGTGCCAGTCTTCGATGCGCGTTCACAAGAGTACCACAATGCATGTGTGTGCATTCCTCTGCTTGTAAACAAGGCACAGCGCATTCGGGTTCTACGTCAGAACGCTGGCTCCTGCATCAGCTGCATCACACGCATGCATTGTGGTACTCTCATGAATACGCTTTTTGTTTTCTTTGCGCACAAATAGTATTCTCATAGCTTCATAACATTACGGTTAAACCACTGATGTCACATGGACTATTTTAACGATGTCCTTACTACCTTTCTGGGCCTTGAACGTGTCAGTTGCGTTGCTGTCTGTGGACGGTCAGAAAGCTCGGTTTTCATCAAAAATGTCTTAATTTGTGTTCCAAAGATGAATGTGGGTCTTACAGGTTTGGAACGATATGAGGGTGAGTATTTAATGACAGAATTTTCATTTTTGGGTGAACTATCCCTTTAACTTGCATGAAGAATAAATATGGTTTAATGCAGAATACGTGCTTTGTGCTTTGAATTACTGACTTCTGAAAGCATGAAACCAATTCAACTTGTTACATGTTTTTCTTCATGATAGTAATAGTTGAAAAATACCTGTGTAGTGCATGGTAATATCAAGAAATTTCAGTGTTTGATTATAAGGAGATTTTTGTTTACTTTTGTGTCCATTGTGAAATCAGTGTCCTTCAGCAAAACCAGGCCCCTTCATATCTATTAGTTTATCAAGGTGGACACATTTTTGCGGCGTTAAATAATGCTTCTTCTTTTGGCCTGTAGGAGGCAGCAGCTCTTGTTTCCCAGCGCACCATCAATCCTAGGGAGTTTTTCAGACAGTTATCAGCATCCTCACAAAATTCTTCAAGCCCTGGATCACCGCGCTCAGGTAAACATGGTCTTCAGAACCCCTTTAAAACTTCATCAGCTAACAGTGTTCATTTTAATCATTTGAGGTTTGTTTGACTTGCGTTTATGTTTTGGTTCTCAGGCAAATCTCCATTCCGTCGCTACCAACGTAGTTTGACTGATACAGCCTTTATCTTTGAAAGGGCCAATTCCACTTCTGGTCCCCCATCCCCTCTCAGTCCATCTGCAAGGTCTCCATTCTCACGCACCCAATCCATGTCCTCCAAATGTCCAACGTCCCCACTTAGTCCACCATACCGGACAATCCCCTCTGTACAGCACCCTCAAACATCTCCTCCCACATCACCCCCTCCATGCTCTGTCCCACCTGAGTCACCTCCACCCAGTCTGCCTGTCTCCAGACCCCCTCCACCCCAGTCATCACCACCTAACCGGCCACCTCCTCAAGCCCCAGTTCACGATTCAGCTTCCCCTGCATCTCCAAAGCTGCTGGACAGTCATGATAAATCTGAGTCTAGCAACTATGACAGCAGTGAAGAGCTCGCTGTCACAACAGAACGTCCTCCAGCTTCACTCTCTGATAACACACGGCACACTATGGGTAAGTTAACTTAGGTTTCTGTAACAACAGTAAAAGGTCTAAGTGGTCTTATAGATTTACGATTTATTCTCTTAACAATTTCTTCTCTACAGAGGTTGTAACCAGCTCTCGAATCCTTTGTGAACCAAAGCCAGAAGTGGACTTCACTGCCAAGTCTGTGCTTGTCGAAGAAGAAGAAGAAGAAAAAGAAGAAGAAGAAGAGGTAGAGGAACCAGAGGAACCTTCAGCCATGTCAGCTCCACCTTCAGATACAAAGATCACTACAAACTATGAAGAAGCAGTGAAGACTGTCATCAGCCCCCTGATGGAGGTTGAGGAGCAAGAGGAACCAGGGTCAGAGTCTGAGGATGAACCAGAAGAGCAGCCTGCTGCAGAATCTGAGGAATTCCAGCCAAATGTGGATCATGTAGCATCTGAGGAGCCCAGAAATGTGGTAGTGATCTCAGATGATGAAGTTGATGAAGACCTACCAGAGAACCAAGGTGATGGAAACACAGATGTAATGTGAAGAAATGCAGAATGTTTCTATGGTTAGGATGTCATTGACATGTTTCTCATGCTGTGTGTCCAGAGTTGTGTGTGAACGCATCAGAGTATGATGTGATGACTGAAGAAGATGAATCTGAATGTGGCAGACCAATGAATGGTACAGGTAATAAGCTAATTAGTAGAGATGTAACAATTCACTCAACTCACGATTCGATTCATGATTTTGATTTCACGATTCGATTCACGATTTTTTTTTTTTT
>NW_015635305.1:2234345-2234710 GCF_001515625.1 Sinocyclocheilus rhinocerous
GAAACAGCAGATGAGCTGAATGAGACGCAGATTCACTCTGTGCCAGCAGGTGGCGCTTAAAGCGTTTCATTGGTTTCCGCTGTAAACAGAGCAGCTGCTGCACTTATGAACTTTAATATGCATTATACAGAGGCAAGATGAAAATAAAAAATACCATCTAAACTTTTCTAAAGACAGTAAGTTCACCCTCAGTCATACATTCATATAAACTCCTACCCTCGCGATTTGTTTAGCATCTCAACCGATTTGAATCGTCACATATTTGAATCGATTTTCAAGATTTTCAAAGTTAATCGTTACATCCCTAGTTGTAAATACAACTTAACCACTGATTTGTAGTCGTGTCCTCTTTTGGAAGACCAAAC
>NW_015635305.1:2236182-2241633 GCF_001515625.1 Sinocyclocheilus rhinocerous
ACTCAGAAACATGTGCTCATTTCTTGGAGGAACAAAAAAAAAAAAAAAGCTCAGCTTTTGATTTGGTTAATCACAATGTACTCATCTCTCATTTAAAAAATTGTATTGGCCTACGAGGCACTACTTTAGAATTGTTCCGGTCCTTTTTAACAAACCGAAAGATCTCTGTATGTATTGGACAAAACACTTCCTCCACTGCCCCTCTGTCTTGTGGTGTTCCTCAGGGCTCCATTCTGGCTCTGACTCTTTTTATGTTATATATACTACCTTTGGGTTTGATTTTTAAGAAATATGGAATTTCTTTCCATTTATATGCTGTTGATCTTCAGTTGTATCTTTCTTTTAAACCTCATGGAGATAATGCACTAGGAGATCTGTATGTATGTATCCAGGAACTAAAAATATGGCTTACAAAACATTTCTGATGTTAAATGAAGGTAAAACAGAAGTAATTTTGTTTGGACCCAGCAATGCTTTTAATGCTAGTAATTATAACCTTAATCATTTGGCCCAATGGGTTACTCCATGTGCAAAAAACCTAGGTTTTTGGTTTGACTCTGGCCTAAAGTTTGACAAACAGATTAATGGTGTAAAGTCGTTTTTTTTTTCATCTTCGTCGCCTGGCTAAAGTGAAATCGTTTTTATCAACAAAGAAGTTTGAAAAAGTAATTCATGCATTTGTCATTTCTCGTTTTGACTATTGTAATTCACTTTATTATGGGATTAACTGCTCATCTATGGAGCATGTACAATTGGTCCAAAATGCAGCAGCCAGGCTCCTGACTGGAACTCGTAAATTTCAGCACATCTCTCCTATCTTGATTTTATTGCAGTGGTTGTCTGTAAAATTGAGAGTTGAATTTAAAACATTACATTTGGTTTTTAAATCGCTCAATAATCTTGCATCGGTTTATCTCACTGAGTTGTTGCTTTCACAAAACCAGTGAGATTGCTTAGGTCAGAGCATTTAAAAATGCTATCCGTGCCTAGGTCCAGACTGAAACACCGTGGTGATCGAGCTTTTGCTGTTGCCGGGCCAGCTCTTTGGAACAATCTGAAAATCTGAATTTGTGTGTGATATTCTGTAAGATCTGTCAACTCCGACTGCCCAAAATCTGCAGCCTGGATCTGACTCTCAGGAATTGGTGTCAAATCATCTAGACTGCAGATCTGGGCAAAAGTTGTGCAGTGTATTCCAGCCTTAAGTTATCTAGTTTTGTTGTCTCGTGTGATGAATACATATAAATGATGAACACCTTGCTTTGTTTTTTAAGTAGAGGATGTTGATATATCTGAGCACAGCACTCCTGAGCGCTACTGTTACACGGTTAATCGTGAGGAGGAAGATGATGAAATCCAAATGGAGACGGTGACCAAGAATGGCGAAGTACATAGTACACTATACATCATGACTCATCATTAATATTATTGTGATAAAAGAAGATAAAAGTACTAAAACATGTTGTTCCTTCTTATTCTAGTCATCACCAGAAAGACTGCTGCGTGTGAGAGCATTATATGACTACCAAGCAGGTTAGTGTTGCTTGCTTCTACAGCAGTTATTGTTTATTAAGATATCATTGAAAACATCTGTGTACTCCACAGAGGATGACACTGAGCTCTCTTTTGAACCTGGTGACATCATCAGTGATGTGGAGACAGTCGACAAAGCGTGGTGGAGAGGTTCCA
Source organism: Sinocyclocheilus rhinocerous (assembly GCF_001515625.1). NCBI lineage: Eukaryota > Metazoa > Chordata > Actinopteri > Cypriniformes > Cyprinidae > Sinocyclocheilus > Sinocyclocheilus rhinocerous. Next base: position 2,237,872 of record NW_015635305.1, read on the forward strand.
GCAAAGACGGGCGCCAGGGTCTCTTTCCTGCCAACTATGTAGAGACCATATAAAAACTTTTCCTTTAAAGATGGTTCCTCTTCCCCCTTTTCGTTTTACCAATTCTCAGGAACTAAGAACCACGAAACCTGGTCTATGAGGATGTACCATGTACTCTGAGACTAAGTCACAGGAAAAGGGTTGTAAGTGAAGCGTTCACAGGCACAACTTAGCCAACGATTCCTTTTGTTCCAAAACAAGCAGCCAAAGTCGACAATTGAGACTTTAGTGATCATCAACTGCAAGACTGAGGAGGATCTCAGTAACTGAAATACTTAAGTACAATTTCTGTTACGACTGTACACAAATTATGATCATTTTATTTACACATTACATCATTTATTATTTACATACCGTTGTTACTGTTATCATTACCAAATGATACCAAAGGTGGTGGAGAGGTGTCTACTGGAGAACAGATTTCAGTTTCAGTTGAAGCCTTGTTACACATAAATCCAATTTACGCAGTCACGTCAATTGGTCCTGAGTATAGAGACTTTTTTCAGAACTTGTACTGTGTTATAGTACCAATAAAATAGAACATGCCATAGTTGTAACATGCCAGTTTTTTTAAAAAAGCAGAGACATGTTTACAGCATTCTGAATGGCACCTGTCATACCTGCATACAGTAGGTGTGCAGATGCTACAAAAGTTGTCATTGCCAAGACCAAATGATTTGATCATAGCAGACCCCTAAGAAATTGGGATTCATCAACAGAAAATAGCCTAGCGGAGGGAATAAAACATACAGTGCCTTGCGAAAGTATTCATACCCCTTCATTTTTTTCACGTTTTGTTATGTTGATGCCTTATGTTGAACTGCTTTAAATTACTTTTTTCCACATCAATCTACACTCCATACACCATAATGGTAAATCAAAAACAGGTTTTTAACATCTTTGCAAATTTAATAAAAATAAAAAACTTAAATGATTCTATTGAATAAGTATTCATATCCTTATCTGGGACAATTGAAATTTAGCTCAGGAGCATTCATATTGCTTGTAGATGTTACTACACTTAGTAGTTAACCCTGTGGCAAATTCAATTGAATGGATATGATTTGGAAAGGCACACGCGTCTTAGTAAAAGGTCTAACAGCTGATAATGCATATCAGAGCAAAAACCAAGCCCTGAGGTCAAAAGAACTGCCTGTAGAGCTCAGAAACAGGTTTGTGTCAAGCCACACATCTGGGAAAGAGTTCAGAAAAAATTCTGCTGCATTGAAGGTTCACAGAAGCATGTAGTCTCCGTTACTCTTAATGGAAGAAGTTTGAAACAACCAGAAATCTTCCTAGAGCTGGCCTCCTGGCCAAACTGAGCAATTGATGGAGAAGGGTTTTGGTTAGAGTGGTGACCAAGAAGCTGATGGTCACTCTAGTTGAGCTCCATGATCATATGTAGAGATAGGAGAAACCTACAGAAGGACAAACATCACTGCAACACTCCACCGATCTGTGCTTTATGCCGGTGTGGCCAAACTCAATCCTCTCCTCAGCGAAGACACATGAAAACAAGCAACTAAAGGACCCTCAGAATCTGAGAAACAAGATTCTCTGGTCTGATGAACCTCAATTCCAAGCATCATGTTTGAAGGAAACCAGCTCTGCTCATCACCTGCAGAGTAGCATCCCAAAAGTAAAGTGTGGTTGTAGCAGCCTCATGCTGTGGGGCTGTTTTTCAGCAGCAGGGACTGAGGAACTCGTCAGAGTAGAAGAAAAGCTCAATGCACCAAAATATTGAGATAGCCTTAATGAAAACCCAGTCCAGAGCATTCAGAACCTCAGACTGGGCAGAAGGTTCCCCTTCAACAGGACAATGACCCTAAGCACACAACAAGAGTGGCTTGCATAAGTATGAATACTTATGCAATGTACTTTCATTTTATTTATTTTTTTTATAAATTTACTAAGTTGTGACAATTCTGTATTTGCTTTGTCAATATGGTGTATGGCGTGTAGATTGATGTGGAAAAAAGGTAATTTAAAGCAGTTTAACATAAGGCAGCAACATAAAAAGAGAAAAAAAGAAGGGGTATGGATACTTTCACAAGGCACTGTAACTAGTGGGTCCTGCTTTTCCAACCTCAGAAAAAGGTGCAAGTATAAGTACTTGTTTTGGTTTTTTAAAGCCCTTTCTATTATGGGAAGCCAATGCTAATGAAATGGTTAAAAATGTTGTGTTATATTACAAGCCCTTAAGACTGAACTTGGCAGCCCTTACATGTTTTTAAATGCTCTGAACCTTACATCAAAATTACATTCTTCCATCTTTCTACTGTTTGAAAGTTTGGGTTCGGTAAGATTTTTTTAAAAGTGTTATTAAAAGAAGTATCTAATGCTTACCAAGGCTGCATTTATATATAAAAAAATAAATAAATAAATTTTTTTAATACAGATCCTTCTGAAATCATTCAAATATGCTGACTTGGTGCTCAAGAAATATTTCTTATCAATGTTGAAAACAGTTGTGCTGCTTAAAAAAAAATCACTTTCAATCATTATGTGTCCTTGCTGAATAAAAGTATTAATTTTCGTCAAAAAAATTAATAAAAAAATCTTACTGACCCTAAACTTTTTAATGGTAGTGTACAGTAAGACTGTTGTGTAAAATGCTTTCAAATAAACATGTTTTTTTCTGTAATTTATTTATCTCTGAGCATGAATATAGATATTGTTCCTTCTAGAGAGGGTCTGTCTAATCCATTTAACTTGTGTAACCAGATTTCAGCTAGCAATGTTCTTCTGTGTTAGTGGGGATGGAACAATAGAAGAATCACCAACACATTTAACTTACTCTATGCTCTCCGTTAGTAATTTCTTATTGTAATAAATGATGAGGTTTTTGTTTTTTTTCCCACATTCTGCAATAATGCTTTTATGTTTTTGATTTGTTGCACAGCCAGTACACTGCCTTCATACTATTTTGAGTATCACGATCATTAAGAAACCATATTCACTACTTGTGTATTAATGCATGAGATCAAATTAAAGGGATTCACTTTACTGGGTCACAATGAGTTTATCTTGAACATTTAGTCATTTGAATTCAAATATTGTGACAAAATTAATTTTGTAGGGTGCCACAAGTTTGTTAAAATTTCCAAAGGGTGCCGCGACAAAAAAAAGGTTGGGAAACACTGTATTATATAACTAATAGTACTGAATTCCCATTGCTGAGGCTCCTTTAAAAGGCAGAAGAAAAAGTTCATTTTTCATGTTGATCTTATTATGTAAAGAGAACGCAATGACAGACATTGAGCATACATGACCTCAGGTATTGCAGTTTTTTCCAGGGGGACACAGGAAGTTGTGATGGCTCTGACAGTAATCGGAGGAAGTGTGACCGCTACACCTGACTCTGCAGCCAGTTCCTGGGGTCTAGCTTAGCTCTCAGGTTCCTCAAGCTGCGGCGTGCGCCGGACGGTCTAGAGAAGCCCAGGTCTGACTCTTGACTGTTGCTTCCCTCGCTGGAGCTGCTGCTGGAAGTGGAACTGGAGCAGGACAGAGCAGTCTGAGCGGGGCGAGGAGACACAGAGCTGGCGGTGGGCGGTTGGCAGTTGCACCGGAAGCCACTGTAGCCCCGACCGCGCAGAGTGGAGAGCTTGGCGTCCAGGGAGAGGGTACGGGGGCGGAAGCGACCCGAGGAGGAAGAGGCGTCAGGGGACCATGCCTGGCGGAAACAGGGGCTGACACTGGCGGGACTCGTGCTGTGTGTGGCGA
>NW_015635305.1:2242090-2259589 GCF_001515625.1 Sinocyclocheilus rhinocerous
ATATATATATATATATAATTTTTTTTTTTTTCAGAAGAAAATTAAATTAAATAAAAAACAATTTAAAAGAAGTATAAATTAAAACCATGAATATACAGCAATCTATTATGGTTTCATCTAATACCTAACAACAACAACAACGATAATAATAATTTAGCGCATTATTCATTTAATTTATATTAAGGTTAGAACTATATTTGAAATTTACATCAAGTAAAAGTTTTGGTCACATGGGCGACAAAAACGGTTGGGATCACGTGGGCCAGTAGAGGGTGGGGTCAGGTAACTTCTCATCAGAGTTACTTCACCTGTCATTGTAATAGGAGGAGAGCAGAGCTCGGATCTCAGCAGAGACAGCGTTATCCTGCAGCAAAAGCCCCTCTCCGGATGCAGGGGCCACTGAGGAGGGGGAGGCCAGCAAAACACACGAGGGGCCAACAAATGCAGGGTTGTGGGGAGGGCACGGGAATGAGTGTTTATATATCAACCAAATAATGATACAGTGGTTGGGGGAATGTATGGGATGGATGTTTGGATTACAAATGTAAGGCATGTAACCAGGAAAATACCAGAGTGTATGAAAAATCAATAGGAACAAAGTGAAAGAAGAGAGAAAAAAAACAGACAGGAAAACAACAGTGAAGGGACAGACATAAAAACCACAGAGAAAATAAGACGGAAAGAGAAAGAAAAGACTGTCAGTTTGTCAGAAACAGCCGACTTTCCATTCAGCAGTTAAAGGAGATAAATTGATAAAGAGAAAGACTCAGATCTGACAGAGGACGAGGACATGCAGTTCAATCCACACATTAATGTTAGATTCACAGGCATATCTGTGCTTGTGCATGATTTCTGTTATTACCTGTATTGTGTCGCTTGGCTTTATTTTGTGACAATCTAGAGCAGGGGTGCCCAACCATGCTCCTGGCGATCGACTGTCCTGCAAAGTTTAGCTCCAACTCTAATCAAACACACCTGCCTTTAATTTGTAAGTGATCCTGAAGACCCTAATTAGTTGCTTCAGGTGTGTTTGATTAGGGTTGGAGCTAAACTTTGCAGGACAGTCGATCGCCAGGAGCAGGGTTGGGCACCCCTGATCTAGAGCTTCAAACTCTGCTACAGCCTCTGTAAATGTGTAAAAAGGTGTCTGAACACACTCACCCATCTCATGGTACAAGGAGCCCTGCTTGGGTGTGACTATGGCAGGTTTGCGTGGGGAAGGCAGCTCAATCTTCATCAGGTTATCACAGCACTGCCTCCACTGGCCTGTAGAGGAAGCAAGCAGCTTAGTCAAACTTTTCTGGCAAGCGCATTGAACTCACAATCAGGCCAATGAATTATATAACCTGGCATAATTTATGTATTCAAATTTTTTTTATGTATATAAGTGAGCATTGTGTGTTTCAGCATATTACTCAAAAGCAGAAAGCCACTCAAGGGCAGATATAAAAATGATTTTAACACAGTTAAGGGTTTTTTGCTCAGTAATGTACATCTTTGTGTGGCTTATGGCTTTATAGTAAGTTTAGAATTCATGTACTCACTCATATCATAGAACTGCTGCCAGAAGGCCTCCATCCAGCGCTGTCTCTCTTCTCTGCTGTCTGCAGCTAGTGTGTGCGTCACCTCCTCTCCTCCATACTGGTTAGTGATACAGATATTCTGTGCCTTGCTGTGAGGATCCTTCTCTGCGGCCCGTATTCTCGTCTCCTGAGATACACATGAAAAAATTAAAATAACAAAAACTGTGAAATTACTAACCTAAAATGATATAATATACACTACAGATTGGGGTCGGTATGATTTTTATACTTAAAAAAAAAAAAAGCATCATGGTACTGTTGTGAATGCGTGTCGAAGACAAAATTTGAATAGAGTTGTTTTTTTTTGTTTTCTTTGTGCACAAAATGTATTCTCGTAGCTTCATAAAATCAAGGTTGAACCACTGATGTCACATGGACATTGCATTGCTGTCTATGGAGGGCCAGAGAGCTCTCAGATTTCATCAAGAATATCTTAATTTGTGTTCTGAAGATGAACGAATGAGGGTGAGCTATTAATTACAGAATTAGTTTTTTTATGATTCTTTGTTGTTTGAAGAACAGCATGTTTGAAATAGAACTTGTTTTGTAACATAAGTCTTTACTGACGCGTTTAATCAATTTAATGTGTCCTTGCAGAACAAAAATATTCATTTCTTTCAAATAAAAATAAAAAAACTCACTGACCCTGAACTTTTGAAGTGTAGTGTATATTACAGTATATAACTGAAAGGCAAAATCGAATGGTTTTATGATAAATTTGAGCAAAAATTCAAATTCAGTGAAAAATAAAAGTATTCTAATTTGAAACAAAAACATAGGTATGTTGACCACTCACATATTTATGTACAACAACGACAACACTGAGTCTAGCACTCTCTATTCTAATTCTATTCTTTAAAAAAAACTTGCCCCTTTTAGACTTGCACTCTATTCTTTTACTAACACTGGCTTCTCTATTGTTTTTGTATTATCTATTTGTATTCTTTTTATTTATTATACAATTAACAAAAAGCAAAGAAAAGGCCTCTAACACTATCTTGCTCTATTCTTTTTCTATTCTATCTGTTTTCTTTTTATTTATTATATAATAAAAAAAAAACCTTGCTACGTGTACTGCGTTAAGCTAACTGAGACTTGTCATAGCACTTGCATAACATTGCTCTTTTGTTGATTTTGATTGCTTCCATTGTCCTCATTTGTAAGTCGCTTTGGATAAAAGTGTCTGCTAAATGACTAAATGTAAATTAGTCTATTGTCTATTTGTTCTAACAATGTAAAATAATTTAAACTCAAATTTAATGTAATTTATTTATGTGTTGTGGAGCCATGTAATAAGCAGAATAATGTACAGACTGGCAGAGTTTATTTCAGAATTAAGACTTGTTGGATACACATTTTACAATTCACATTATTATAACATCTAAAGGATATAGTGTAAAATGTTAGTTTTTCACTTTCAAATTTTTCTTTTAAAACATTTTTAGCTACACAGTTATCCATTAAATTCTTGTTTGAATTCACAGTTATAGTATGTAATAGCAATGCCTGCAGCCAAAGCTTTTGCACATATTTTGCCGAATTAAATAGTAATCTCAGTTCTAACCAGTAGGTGGCAGCAGAGCACAAGTAAAGTAAGTGTAGTGCAAAGCAGTCACCTGAGAGCTGAGGAATGTGCAGACTCACAGTGCAGCTCTCAGATGTTAAAACAAGCTTCTTTGTGCTCATGACATGCAGCTCTCTAGGGGCACTGAAAGATCCAGACCCCGTGCATGGCAAACAAAACATCTTTTCATAACTACTGACACAATGAGAAACATTCCGACAAAAAACATCTTTCTAAAAAGAGACAATCCATTTGAAAGAGCGCTTTCAAAGAAAAATATCTCATGATATCTCCAAAAGCAGAAAATGACCCTGATATCATGTGCATAAATGAGCACGCTTGAAATGTCCAGAATAGGACAGAACTTACTTTGTTAATCCCAATAGTTAAGACAGGCTCCACGTTGGCCTCCTTGTCCTCTTTTTGATGATAACAGAAGAGATTCGTTCCTTTTAAAACACCGTAGACATTTGTCCATCCTTGTGGCTCACCTCCAAGCTTGAGAGAAAGGAAGGAGAACATTAGCCAAAGAAAATGATATTGAAGTGAGTGAGTGCATGTGTTTGCAACACACCTTTACCCTCAGACAGCCACTCATCATCTGTTCTGTCATACAGTGAGGTTGAGCGGCCAGACGACAACATACACCGCCATACAGAGGCAGCCAGTACGAACACTCCTCTACAGAGAGACAAAGAGACAGTAACTACTGAGAGAAAGATAAAAAGAATGCTTGACTTACAAAGTCAGAAACTGTATTTTAAAACCCAAGTAAACAAGCTACTCAAATGACGTCATGTTTTGCACCCTATATTTTTAGTATATATTTTACGAAAAAGTAAACTATCATCTGCGAGAGCAAGCAGCCCACACTCAGGCCTTAAGAATGTCGGCAGTAACTCTTCACACATAAAGATGGCTATAAGCGCCTCTTATTGGCCCTTCACACACCATGACCCTAACACAATAAATCTGACAGACGTCGACAACACACACACTGCGGGCCTGTCTGCAATTGATTACCTGCAACGTGAAGAAAACTAGCATGTCATAAAACTAATGTGCTTTAAATAAAATCCCAGAAGGCATTTGTTGACAGAACTTGGATGTTACAAACTGTTTATCAGACAAAGCATCTCACTTTGTTACTTTAACTTTAAGTATCAGATTATTATATCAAATGACCTATTTTTGCACAGTACTTTGACATGTTTTCTACATAAATTTGTTCCTGGTTACAAAAAGTTGAGTTTTAAAAAAAGGTTCGGCAGCTTACCATTTCCTGTGATGGTGAGGTCATGTGTGCGGAAGCTATCCTGGACGTGAGAGACATTGAGGGTTGTGTGAGCCAAAAGATGATATTTGGGGCCCCTATAAACACATAAAACCCAATGAGAGAAAGCAATATGCAGTTGATGGTAACCATTGACTTCCATAGTAGGAAAAAAAATACTATGGAAGTCAATGGTAACCATCAACTGTTTGGATACCGACATTTTTCAAATTATCTTCTTTTGTGTTCAACAGAAGAAAGAAACTCATACAGGTTTGGAACAAGTGGAGGGTGAGTAAATGATGACAGAATTTTCATTCTGGAAGTGAACTAATCCTTTAATGGCTGCTGAAAATGTAGCTTTGCCTGAAATAAATTACATTTTAAAATAGCAAACAGTTATTTTAAATTGTAATATAATTTCAAAATATTTCTGTATTTTTTTATCCAATAAATGCAGTCCTGGTGAGAATAAGAGACTTTTAAAAGCATTTTTAAAAATCTTACCGACCCCAGACTTTTAAACAGTATTGTATACTGCGTAATGTATTTTTATATCATTGAACATACGTTTATCACTGGTCCGCAGTTCAAAGCAATCCTTTTAGTATTTTTGATTCACGTAGCAGCAGTGTGTTTATGTGTGTGTTTCTACACACTTACGGTGCAGAGGGCACAGGCAGCAGGATTGTCGCTCCTCCTCCATTGCTAGTGGGGCTGCAGGCTCCGGGCTCCAAGGCCGCCCTCATTTTCTTTCCCGCTGACCTTCCCAGAGATGAGCTCAGCTTGCTGGCCAGCTTCCGCGGTGTGCTGCCTGCTGAGTAGTCCTCCTCTGAACAACAGCTATACAGCTCCACCCGCAGCTCGAACCCTGGACCGGCCTCATTACTACACACAGGAAACAGCATGAATGAAGCACTTTGAATTACTACATACATTTAATATCAATATAGTGCAAATGTTTATTTAAATACAGTATATACTACTGTTCAAAAGTTTGGAGTCTGTAAGATTTTTTTTTTTTTTGAAAGAAATTTTGTTCAGCAAGGATGCATTACACTGATAACAAGTGACAAAGACATTTATGTTACAAAAATTTTGGATTAAATCAACACTACTTTTCAAACTTTATTTTCATCAAAGAATCAAAACTGATAAAAACAGTTTCTACAAAAATATTAAGCAGCACGACTGTTTTCACCAATGATAATAACAAGAAATGTTTATTGCACACTAAATCAGCATATTTGAATGATTTTTAAAGGATCATGTGACACTGAAGACTATCTATCTATCTATCTATGAATCTATCTATCAGTGTACAATTTATATACTTTGATACAAACCAACTATAGCTGTTTTGGAAGTCACACCAAGATTAAACACTATATTTGTATGGAAATAATGTCCAGAAACAGTTAAACTGACAAAATAAACATGCACACTTACAAGACAATTGTGTTGTCAAAGCAGATATCTGTCAGCGTCCTGTCCACCATCACCATGTCTGTGTCAAAGATCTCTCCACCCAACTGAAGCAGACAGAACACAGCGCACCGATGCAGCTCTGAAGAATAAAGAAAGTCATTTAACATGATTTCTACTCAGAAGTCACACCTGCTGTAATGTCTTCACCAGAGTAGCTGCATATTTGGCCCAGTGCCTATAAAATCCCCCAGAGCAGCTCTGTTCATTCAGGAAACATTTACTCCTGCACCTGTGAGAGTGTGCTGTCCTGCTTTTTCCTGCTCAGGGCAACATTAGTATCCGTGTATTTTATCCTTGTACAAATTGTAGAACATGAATAATTGTGACACAACCAGTCTTAAACGTTTTTGCCCTAATCATTTCGATGGCTATTAAAATATATGTTGCCATTAACAGGATAAAGCACACATAAAAGCTTTCCCATGAGAGAATAACACATGCATGTGGGTTCCTGTGTCACATTCATCAACATAATGTCACCTCTATCAGCTGTTCTAAGCACCTTAGGCAAAACTACATTAGTCACTGTTGTCTGGAAAAAGGTTTCCAGCGCCAGTAATAATATTCTGTTTACCCAGAGGGTTTTGCTGGGCCTGAATGCTTCATAAATAAATGTGTTTTTTGTTATCGCGGTAATGCATATACTGAATGCGCAATGTATCTGAGCAGTATTTTCTGTGTGCGTGCTATACAAAGGGTTATTAAGATCAAATATATTCTAAACAGCCGGCACTGTTATTTAACCTGCATATCAGAGTGAAGAGGAAAAACAGATGTTACCTCCTTTATTCTTAAAATACTCTGTGTCTTTCCACATTAGAGGTATCCGTAGATCTGCAAAACAGAGGAATTGGAGGTCAGAGTGAAACACAAGGTTATAACACTCACACACACTCAGTGTCACTCACAGCTGCAAGCAACCAATGCCGGCTATCACTCCATGTCAATCAAAAGAAAAATACATTCACAACACTCATCTGGTATTTTATGCCATGCTGCCAGCCAGTATAAATCACCAGTATAAACCATTATCATACTGGCCCACCCACCACATCAAGACCACATTCATCACTTCAGCCCACCTGGATGAGCTCCTCTGTCAAGGTCTGTGTAACCAGGCTTGTTAATAATGACAGAACGTCATTAAATTAATAGGTAGAGGTTGTTAGGGAACAATTAATATGGTACTGACTTCAGATGATGGACAGCAAAAACAAAAAACGGAGGCTGCATGTGGGAACATTAGATTGTATGTGCGTGGGATGAACTACATGATAAACAGTCTTGATGCATTTAAATGGAATGATGGTGCATGAGCAGGAATCCCACACAGAATCTGCAGCTGAAGAAAGCACAGCATATTTCTGCAGAACAGGAACGCTGGTCATTGATACAATTATGAATGCCCCACCATGTTTGTTGGTTTATTAAACATTTTATCTAATTTCATCACTGCACAGAATTACACAGAATATTGTGTTGATTCCATCTGTGCGGCTGCATATGAGTGTGGTTTACATTAGTGTGCATGTGATTCTGAAGTAGGAGTATAAGGTCCTCCATAACCTCTTCATAATGACGTCATAATTACAGCATTTACTGAGTATCAGCCCTCTAGGCCCCTCACTGTGGGTCTCAAACACAGATTGCCATGGGTGCAGTTGATAGCACTAGGTGTTTAGAGGGGGGGTTGGCTCCTCTAAAAGATCCAGACAGTGAGGAGGGGAGGACGACTCGTAAAAGAAGCCCCTAGATGACTGAGACACAGGCGCTGATATATAAAACAGCAGGGGTGTGATTTAGTGCTCAGACACCCATATAAACAGACTGGTTTACATGATTTACGCACAATAGACAGAATCAAAACCAGAGAATAACATGATATATAACATTCTCTGTTTATATATACCATTCAAAAGTTTGGGGTCAGCAACATATTTATTGTTTTTGAAGGATGTCTCATGCTTACCAAAGCTGCATTTATTTGACCAAAAATATAGTAAAAACAGTAATATTGTGAAATATTATTACAATTTAGGATAACTGTTTTCTATTTTAATATGGTTTTAAAATGTAATTTATTCTTGTGATGGCAAAGCTGAATTTTCTGCAGCAATTATTACTCCAGTCTTTATTATCACACGATCCTTCAGAAATCATTCTAATATGATGATTTGGTGCTCAAGAATCATTTCTTCTTATTATCAATTTTGAAAACAGCAGTGCTGCTTAATATTTTTGTGGAAACTAATACATTTTTATCAGGATTCTTTGATGGATAAAAAGTTCAGAAAAACAGCATTTATTTAAACTTCATAGAAATCTTTTGTAACAAATATTACTACTGTCCCTTTTGATTTACTATGGCACTTCTGATGTGATAGTTCTTTAAAAATCTTATAGACCCCAATATTTTGAACAGTACTGTATATATATTTTTTCATTACATAAATTAATCATTACTGCCTGAATTCTTTTCTGTGAACATACCTGAAATGGCTACTTTGCCTTTACATGGGGATCGGTCATCCATTGGACCGGCATCAGAAGACCTGAACACAAACAATAAGATACAAACCACAATGCGTAAAATGATTCAGTTATAATTAACGCTGAAGTGTCCTGAGCACTTCCCTTGTCTGCCAGTGGTCAGACAAATAGATAGTCCTACCCCAATAAATGTATAATATTGGTTGAGCCAATGTTGTTGTGTCAGGTTGTGTGCTCAAATAAATAAAGCAAATGTACTGACATCTATACATAGGTTCAAGATGACAGTACAACAAGTTCTTTAACCTAAAAAGGCCCTAAGTACAATTGTCTCTACATGGTAAACTGGAATACAAAAAATATTTTTTGAAAACATTACACACTTCACCATTTAAAGGGATAGTTCACCCAAAAATGAAAATTGATTTGTGTTCCAAAGATGAACGAAGGTCTTGCGGGTTTGGAACAACATGAGGGTGAGTAATTAATAACAGAATTTTCATTTTCCAAACCCGTAAGACCTTTGTTCATCTTCAGAACACAAATTAAGATATTTTTGATTAAATCCAAGCGCTCTCAGACCCTCCATAGACAGCAACACAATTGCAATGTTCCCAGGTCCAGAAACATAGCAAGGAGATCGGTAAATAATAGTCCATGTGACATCAGGGGTTCAACCGTAATTTTACGAAGCTACGAGAATACTTTTTGTGCGCAAAGAAAACAAAATTAACGGCTTTATTCAACAATTCTTCTTCTCATCCCGTCTGCAGCAGTGCGCCATTGTGGAGAGTATCACGACGCATGTGCATGCTTCTGGTTCATGTAAACAACGCATGCGCATGGCGCTGCTGCTTACCTAATACGCACATGCATCAGCCCGTGCATGCATTGTTTATATGAAGCGGATGCAAGCACATGTGTTCTGATATTCTTTCTACAATGGCGGCGCACCGCTGTAGATGGAATGAGGAGGAGAAGAATTGTTGAATAAAGTCTTTTATTTTTGGCTTTGCGCACAAAAAGTATTCTCGTAGCTTTGTAAAATTACGGTTGAACCCCTGATGTCACATGGACTATTTTACTGATGTCCTTGCTACGTTTCTGGACCTGGGAACATTGCAGTTGTGTTGCTTTCTGACCTCAACACTTGTGGCTGCCCAATTAGCCCTCCTTTAACCAATACATGCTATATTTAGTAAGAGAGCATATAAGTGTTGGATTTTGTCTGTGCTGAAGTACTGGTCAACAGATGGTCAAACTGCAGTTATTAGCAGTGGATGAAACTTAATATTTGCTACCGGTGCTGACAGTATAACAGACATGCCTGACCCCAAGAAACTGGCCTATTATCTAATTTACCTTTTAGAAAGCACCACAAACATCAGAGACACCCAAAAATCTATTTATCTATTTCGTTTTACCAAACTTTGTTAAGTTGACACAAACTGAACTAAATGAATCGAAAGTGACCGCTGACCTGCGTGCGACCCGTTGCATGACTTGTGCCTCCTTCATGCGCTGCAGCTCTGACATGTAGGCCATGATGCGGGCGTTGCAGGTGAGGAGACTCTTTGAGGCCTCCAGCGCCTGGTCCCTCTGAGAACATGCGGCCAGCAGTTTACAAGCACCCTCACGCATCCGGATCTCATAGTCGATCTTCTTCTGGATGTCACTGTCCTGGAAAAAAAATAAAAAACAGAGGCTAAACTCAAGCTTATTCCCAGGATTAGGCCTAAACGTTTTACTCAACGAGACATGGAGGATTGATCTCATACAATAAAAAAAATTTAAATAAGACCTGCCACATAAATATTTTAGGTTAACTGCCATGTCTCCAGGGCCTTGAGATGATTTATGAGGAGTCAAACAAGACCGTCTTCAATAGGAAACACATCAGAGAAACATGTCTTTTTCCTCCGCTTTACATATTAGAATAGATCATTAAAATATCTTAAGGCATAAATAATCTCTAATAAGCACAAATGTCCAAAGTACGCTAATAACACACTGAAGAAGTGTCCCATGTGTCACCCAGAACTGCACAGAGGTCACACCCCAGTCACATGACCGTCTGCTCTGTAATGGACTGTTCCAGCTCGCTGTGTCTCAATGCAGTGATGTATAAAATTGAACATGGGGGTTAACAAGCTGGAAGAGATGCTCTGACCTCTTGACTTCAATTTACCCCCAAACAACCAGAGAGCAGGATGCTGAATCATTCACACATGAACTGAGAGGGGCAAACTTTTAGGATGTGGTGCTATATCTAGCATTTGAGGGGAGGTAGAGCATCTTTTAAGGGTCCCAGTTTCTCAGACTGAGGCTGGATTATGAAGCGCAGGCAGAAAATAAGAATAAGGATGAAGAAGGAAACAAAAGGAGGAGCTTGAGGAGAAAAGAAGAAAGATAGAGGGAGGTGTGACTGAGGATTTCCAATGGGCGAATAACCTACTGTCATTTAAATTGACTCTGGAATGGGATTTAGCTTTAAGTCTACATGAAAATGAATGAGGAGGAGAAAAGGGCGGAAAAGAGCAAGTCAGCACAAAGCTTAAAATAGAGAAACAGAAGTCAGTCTAAGCCATAGCTCTTGATAAGACGACACGTTAAATTTGACAAGGAAAAATGAAGCTGTGAGGGACATATGTATTTTCAGTGTTTGAAAATAATCAACATGTGCACTGATTGTACTTCCATCTATCAAGGTTTATTTTGTTTCTCAAATTAAAGATGCCTTCTAATCTCTGACGAAACAAGGTAATAACCTTGAACCACTGAAAAACAGTATGTTGGTCACTTTTTCTCAAGTGACAATTCAGACCCTCATATGCTTTGCCCTTCTGCCATCCACTGGGGCTCCTGTTGCCATGGCAACCTCCCAAAAACCCTCTTTTGTGTGCAAGTTTCAGAACCTCATTATAACCAGGCATCAATTAAGACCGCACCTCTTTTTGGTTCTCCTTGAACATGGTTTGCTGTACAGCTCACTGCAACAGATTGTATACTGTCAAAAGATGGACTAGGTGAGCTTCAAAAGCAAAAACTCCTGTGGAAGGCTGAGCACAACAAACCAGTCATGACCATTTAAGATTCTTAACAGACTCTAGACAGAGCTCAGGGAATTACGGCCACCATCCTGCTTGTACAGAGACAGCCACATATAGAGCAGTTCAGAGAAGTTCACAGCCAACAGCCATCAAAACACTGTCAGTGTGAGAGAGCGCACAGCTGGAGAAAAGAGTGTGTTTGAGAAAGAGATAGATGATCTGTAATTGATATGATGGACAAGTTTGAGAAATTATAAGAATTTTTTTTTTTTTTAAACCTTCAAGGAATAGAGTGCATTCAGTTCATTACTTTTGCACTTAGCGTGGAAATTGCTTATTGCTGGTTCTCAAGATAGTTAGGACCCTGTGTTAAACTGTGTAAAGAAGACCCAATATTAGTTTCTTAAGGTTTTACAGTACTAGCAAAAACTGTAGTAATTCTAATATTTTGTTACACAAAAAGGTTACTGTTTTTAAGATGATGTAATTTTACGTCAAGCCAAACACAGTCAGCATAGCAAATAGTGACACACTGCATATCGTGGCTCTCTGTATTCGATTTCTTAAACAATGTAATTTGCTCTTTGCTTGCAAATGAGACAAACCGACAATCCAGCTCACTTCACAAATGCTAATTTTCGGTCCATTCAGGCTAGAAAGAACAATACTCATCATCATTGTTTTTCTTTTAACTATTTGTTTAACAAAACTGAAAGCAGACAGTGGCAATGTAGATTTTCAGCTGATTTATGAATAAGACCAAGAAATTACTTCTCCATTTCAGATTGTCGAATGAAATTTGAGCTTGTGCCACAGTACGATTTATTGGTGTATACATGACCTATGGGCATTTGTTTTTTAATTGACATAATAATTTTGATTCATAAACAAGGTTTAAAATATGTGTTGTTGTTTGTTTCAATTTTTCCTTGTCAAGCATTACTGAAAAGATATATATGGCTTGTTTTAAGGGATGGGACTACAGTTATGATTTTATTGATTAATTGATTTTTGTTAGATGGGATGCTTACAAAGGGTATAATGTGACACTGAAGACTAAAGAAATGACTGCTGAAAATTCAGCTTTAAAATATAGAATAAATTCAAATTTAAAATATATTTAAACTATTATTTTAAATTATAATAATAACATTTCAAAATATTACTTTTTATTGTATTTTTTTTTTAACAAATAAAGGTCTTGGTGAGACAAGATAAGACACATCTCTCAAAAACAGTAAAAAACAGTAGGCTAGTGCTATTAAACAGAATACAGCATTCTGAACAGTGAAAATAAACACTTAAGTTAGCGCTGCAGGAATTAGCATGTAGTATACACAACCACATGACACAAAGACCCTTCAAACACACTTGCAGCATTGCCAAGTGCCACCCTCCCTTTTGACAGGTGCCAGGGCAGAGCAGCACGCCAGCCGGTGTGTGTGTGTGTGTGTGTGTGTGGCAGTCCAGTCGTCAGTGTGTGTGAGCGAGGGTGGCGGGCTGGCAGCGGAGGGTGTGAAAGAGCGAGGGAGCGAGGGAGGAGCGATGAGAGGAGGAGGGAGGAGAGTACAGCCAGCGCTCTGTTCCCTGGTAGTGAAGCGTGAGTGTTGAAAATGAACCCAGATGGGAATAATTGAGGGAGATGGAATCTTCCCCAAGTCATCAGAAAGATAGAGGACGCAAGAAAGAGTATGAAAAAAATAATGAGTCTGTAATTACAATGACAAACGCCTCGCATGTTAATTTCCGCCACACTTCAGAGACCCCTGAAACCCTACAGCTACAGGACCACCAGGAAAATGATCGGTTTATTGCTGTGAGACAAGCAAACCTCTTGGACTTAGTAATTACTAATAATTACACAATGATGTTGGTCTTGTTCTCAAAGCACTCAAAACCTCCAGCGGATGCGAGACATGTAAAATGTGGTGATACAACTGCAGGAGGAATATCAGAAGCACATTTTTTCAGCGTCAGGGGACGTGAGTCATGGGAAATGACTATACGGTCTTTAGAGAATAGGGCACACATTTGAAGTCTTGCCCCCTGAAAACACCTTAAATAATGAATGCAAACTAACGACTTTGTAATGTCAAATGAAAGAATGTAAACATAGGAACCAGCCACATGGAGCCAGATAATGAGTTGCTGATTTGATCTAGCCTAAATCACATTAATACACCAGTCGATGTTTGCAGCTTGAGTCATTTCAGCCCAAATATTTACAAAGACCTTTCACACTTGAAATTGAACTTATTTAAAAGTCGTTTCAACCCTGTGTTAGCATCATGCTAGGTTATTTGATCCATGTTAGTGTATCAAATGATTCAAAAATAAAAGTTCTGTCATCATTTACTCACCTATGACTTGTTTTTTTATGTGGATCACAAAAAAACAATTTGAAGAATATTTCAACAACTTTTGTCATCCAAATAAAACATTGGACTACACTGATTGCACTGTATGGACAAAAACACATTTTCGATACATTTTACATTAAAAAAATCTTCTTTTGAAATCCACAGAAGAAAGTAAGTACAGGTTTGGAACAACTTTTCTTCAGTTAATTTTTGGGTCCCTAAGCATTTACACTGTATCTAAATTTGCATACACCCAAATAATCCATTTATAATCAGAATGATGGCTTAAATGAACTAAAATATCTTCATGTAAACACCTCAATCCAATCAACTGAGCTCGAGCCGCATGAAATTTCAATCAACTGCCACATTTAAGGTTCATAGCAGAACTTCCAGAATCTGAAATCGGATTGGATTGATTCTGACAATTAGTCCATGTGAACGTACCTAGTTTTCAAGAAACTCTCCAATTAGCTTAGCAGTGCTTTATAACCCACGGTTAAAAACAGCGCAAACCCTCTTTCTACATTACAAGTGTGAAATGTTGCTTAACTCCAGGTTAAAAGTGGACATAATCTGCACGTTAAGACAGAGTTAAGCATAGCGTGAAAAGCCCATTAGTGTTATGAAGAGCTGGCACACATGACAATTACCAAATTGCCACTTTTAATAGCAATTTTGATAACATTTTGTCATTAGCCGTTGTGAGCTAAACCAGCCTACTAAATAACAATGTGAAGTTAATATGCCCTCTGAGGGTTTCACGGCATCAAGCGATGTCCTGCAGGACATTTCTCTCTGGGATAATGCTCTTATCCGCTTGTTTGTTTAGCCTTTTCTGTTTCTCACGTTGAAGCTAAGTCTTAAACTTTGACTTCTCTCCCATATCGTACACAATGACGTCAGTAAACAGGGTCTCAATTCTCAGATAATCAGAGTTCATACTGTTGCAACATGATAAAAAATTCACCTTGTTGACGAATTTTAGCAAGTAGCAGCACTGATGTGTCATTTCTCATTAGGAACTTTGTTTGCCTTTAAACGTCTTTAATGAGTCCAAATTTACTTCTCAGAAAATATTTTGCTCTTCTCAGAGGACTCAAATGCTCTGAAGTCATTTCCTGTCATGAAAAATGTGGCTGCAGTGATCTGTGTGAAGCTCTCCTGATTGACAGCTGCAGCTGTGACTCCTGAACTGCAATGCTAAAGAGACGGGAGAATGAAATCTTCTGGGCTACGCTGACCAGTTTATATTCTGGCCGGCATTGTAGTCTACTCTTCCAGGAAACAGTCTTCCATAAAAATGTGCTGCACACATCTGAATATTTGGGTTGAACTGTTCTGGAACATTGTAAATACAACTTAACCGTAACACAAAGGGAGATTACTGAATAAGCGAAAAGGGACGGTATTATATTCTTCAGCTACTTCACCAATTTGCTTTTCACCATTTCACACAACAGTAATTAACATACTCTTCTGTATTACTGAACTTTGACTTTCTCTCACAGTAAAAAGAAAATATGGTGACACCCAAAGGCAAAGCACCAATTGAAAAGGCCAAATCACTGACCACACCCACAGACAGACTGGATTTCACTGACCAAGGCCTGTCAGCCTCCAATTAGTCAACCACAAATATGCACCCGCCTTCCCCATCTGTTCCACCCAATCCCAGCGCTCCTCTTTTCGTTCTTGTGGTGCAAGCCGGCACTGAGGACAGTATTGGACTTTCCCATCGATACGGGTGTAAATGTTGAGAAACAAGTTTGAGAATGAGCCATGGGGTTGGAAAGGGCAAAAAGGAACACCAATGACTGAGTAAAGTTTTGATGATTCAGTTTTCTGCAGGGCAAAAGCCAGTTCCTTCTGCGTAATCTAAGATATCCAGGTACATAAAAGATAAGTCATACTAACAAGTCATGGCTTAAGCTTACAAGAATGGATGACATACTGTCTAGCGTACACTCCAGGACCAGGGGCCAGTTGCATAAACTGCTTAATCTAGTCTTAAAAGTTAGTCATTTAATATTTTTCTTCAAGACTGGTCATTACTTTGTAAAAGTCAGATATATAAAAAGATAAATTGTCCTAACTGAAATCCTAAAAGTAAGATTGCTTAAGACTTAGCAAACTAGTTCTTAAGACCTAGTATTAAAGGGATATTTCACCCAAAAATGAAAATTCTGTCATTAATTACTCACCCTCATGTCGTTCCAAACCCGTAAGACTTTCGTTCATCTTCGGAACTCAAATTAAGATATTTTTGATGGATTCTGAGAGCTCTCTGACCCTCCCATAGACAGCAAGGATCCTTACAGGATAAAGGTTCACAAACGTAGCAAGGACATCGGTAAAATAATCCATGTGACATCAGGGGTTCAACCGTAAATTTATAAAGCTATGAGAATACTTTTTGTGTGCAAAAGAAAACAAAAATAATGACTTTATTCAACAAATCTTCTCTCCTCCGCGTCACCCTGTAGCGCCATTTTGGAGAGTATCCACTGAACGTAAACAACGTTGTTTACGTTCAGTGGATACTCTCCAAAATGGCGCCAGGGTGATGCGGAGGAGACGATGAATTGTTGAATAAAATCGTTATTTTTGGGTGAACTAACCCTTTAACACAGTGGCTGTGTTTATGCCTCTATATCCAGTATTATCCATGCAGTCTATATATATGTAATAGTTCTGTTATTATAAATACATTTTCTGTAACTCTGTTATTGTGTAATTCATGAACAAAGAAAAAAATATATTTAGCAAGGTCACAATAAATTGATGAAAAGTGACAGAAAAAACTGATAAGAAGAAGAAATGTTTCTTGAGCACCAAATCAGCATATTAGAATGATTTCTGAAGGATCATGTGACACTGCTGAAAATTCATCTTTGCCATCAGAAGACTATTGCAACAATATTTTACAATATTACTGTTTTTACTGTATTTTTGATCAAAAATGCAGGCTTGGTGAGCATATGAGACTTCTTACCAAAATTTAAAAAATGGTAGTGTACTGTATATATAACTTAACTAACTTTAGTATATTCCTACAAAACAATCCTCATATCCTTTTTTTCACAACAGCAAAAACATCCTCTAAAAATGTCCGATAAACACCTAGTGACTACCAGAGCATGTGAGCGAAGCGGAGCGGTGTGACGCTCTGCTACGTTTTCCGCTCTATGGACGTGCGCTCCACTCAGTCGCTCTAACCGCCCAAGCAAGCGCTCCGTTAATATTCCGCTCACGCTCACCGTAAACCAATTCCCGCTCAGATCCCGCTCCGTTCTGTAAAGAACAAATTTGCGTGCATTATATTAGATTATAAATTACTGCTGCCTATATCTAGCCTACATTCTGAAGGACTACCTATTGTTTCGGGTCAGTTTTTAAAAAAAAAAAATATTTTAATAGGCCTAAGTGGTGTAGGCTAATATCTTCTGTACTCTGTAGTTCTGTATTTAGGCCTATATACAGCTGTGTGGTAGCTTAGGTCTACAAAGTACAGAAGATATTAGCCTACACCACTTAGGCCTATTAAAATATTATTAAAAAAAAAACTGACCCGAACCAATAGGTAGACCTACAGAATGTAGGCTAGATGTAGGCAGCAGTAATTTATAATCTAATATAATGCACGCAAATTTGTTCTTTACAGAACGGAGCGGGATCTGAGCGGGAATTG